>NW_015664180.1:738368-775574 GCF_001515625.1 Sinocyclocheilus rhinocerous | reverse complement strand
TTGGGCGGCGTTATGCAAATCTTCCCACATCGTGACGTAGACATGTGGGGGCGTGTTAGAACGAGACGTTTTAGGTAGGCGTGGCTGACTCTTAACTTTTATAAAGAATATCTCTTTGGATTTGAGCCTTTAGTCTTTGCAACTTTACAGATCTTCTTAATGCACCAAGAACTTGTAACATTCCAAAGAGAAAGGAAAAATTGAAATCGCATCATATGACCCCTTTAAGTGATTTTAATTTAGTTTTCTTTTAAATTATTTTATTTTCAGTGGTTTTTATTTTGCATTTATTAATACATGTACTTTTTTTATTTGCTTTAACTAGGTGTGTTAATTTTAAGTGATTTTTATTTTTTATTATTTTATTTTATTTAAATTTGACTCCTACTCCTGATGTTTTCTTTTCCCTTGGTATTAATTTTATGTAACTAGGTGGTGTGTTTTAAGTGGTTTTTGTTTTATTTAAATATTTATTTTATGGGATTTTATTTTAACTTTTTTTATTATTATTATTTTGATTCCTACTCCTTAATGTATTGTTTTTCCCTTCGTATTAATTTATGAAACTAAGTGGTATTAAGTATTTTAAATTTTTGTTTTTATTTAAATTTTTATTTTATTTTGTCTCCAACTCCAAAATGTATTTATACATGTACATTATGCAGTAAAGTTTAAGGACTCTTTTGCCTCTTACAGTTAAATGTTTAATTATATTATATAATTATTATATTATATTTGAATTAAATTATAGGGTATTTAAATAAAATTCTTCACATATTTGAATATTTGTTTGATCATCAAATGAAGGTGGTACTTCAGGCTTAGGTATACATGTTATACACCAATATACACACTTCTATGGAAAAGTCATTTTTTTAAAATGTGAAGTGATTTGAGTCTTCATTCTCTGCCATTCAGTAGTGTTTTGCATAACAAAATTTATACAATTTGATGCTGGTATATTGTGCACCAGTTGGTCACAATACTTGTACAGCTGCATTCACCCTTGTTCTCCGAGCTCTTCATTGGCTCTACATGGAGAAGTCTGGGTTCCCATGAACTCTGGCGGTGGAAGACTGGCCCCTGGAAGCTAAATTTAGAGAGGCCGTGCTGTGCGCTAGACTAGCGAGAACATGGTGTTGTGATATCCGTTCAAAACAAAATGGAAGTATTTGCCAGAAACAAACCCAACACCCAGGTGGAACACACTCCACACGCTTGCACTTTGAAACCCGGTGGCGATGCTTATCAGCTGACGGGCCCTTTTACGTCCGCACCCACCCACCCACCCACTTTCCCATCTGGTCGCGGACACCAGGCTGTCACGTAAGAGCTGTGTGCAGTCAGGAGGGTAGTGATGCAACCTTGTTCCAGCACATGCTGATCCATGTGTGTGGGTGGCATGTGTCCAAGGTCCGGCCCTGCATGGGCACACACAATTCGACGGCGACTGTAGCGACTCATGCCTCCTACTCTCAGGCATAGTCCCCTGTCCGTTTACCCTCGATGGAGGCTGGGCCTGGTATTGGGATGCATTGGCCCATGTCATACTGCCCCCTGTTGACATACAAACCTCAAGCAGCATTATAAACTTATGTTTGATGGCATTAAATGTTTCAAAGTTGGTAGTTCTGCCAAAAATGAAAGTCATCTGTCATCACCTTGTTGGTCCAAACCTGTACGAGTTTCTTTTCTGCTGAAGTAAAAAAAGATAACATTTTGAAGAATGTTGGTAACTAAACAGTTGATGATAGCCATCGACTTCTATAGTATAGTAATTTTTTTTTTTTCTTTTCTTTTTTTCCATACTATAGAAGTCAATAGCTACCAGCAACTATTTGGTTACCAACATTCTTCAAAATATTGTCTGTGTTAAACAGATGAAAGAAAGAAACGGGTTTGGAACAACTTGAAGGTGAGTAAATTATCATTTATTTTAGCTGAACTATCCCTTTAAGTGCACTTAATGCATTTGACATTAAAATATGCACATTTCTATGGAAAACTAAATTGCCTAAAGTGATTGGAGTGCCTATTCTCTACCATGTGGTGGTGTTTCACGTAACCGCGACAAACGACACAATGTATACCACTTGACAAATTTGTACGTATTTGCGCTTGACATATTTTGGTGTGTATTGTTTTAACTGGTATATCGCACACCAGTTAGTTACAATCTTATTAAGGCCAGTTTATTTAGTTTCTTTCCCTTTATTTAGGGCAATTAATGCAATTTCCAAAGTTACTTAAAGGCTTCATCTGGTTTGGTCTTCATGAATACTAGTCAAAAATGTTGTTGACAAGTCATGGACAATATTTGTGTAACCAACATCTCGTTATTAGTAATCAAATAAGACTTTCTCAAAAAGACGCTCTTGGCAAGTTCAGATGGGACTAACGAATGTCAAATATTGTCTATTATCCATCAGAATTTCCTTATTAAAGTTAAAGGGGATAGTTCACCCAAAAATGAAAATTATGTCATTAATTACTCGCCTTCATGTCGTTCCAAACCTGTAAGACCTTCGTTCATCTTCAAAACACAAATTAAGACATTTTTGATGAAATCCGAGAGCTTACTGACCCTCCCATAGACAGCAACGCAACTGAAATGTTCCCAAGTCCAGAAAGGTAGTAAGGACATCATTAAAATGGTCCATGTGGCACCCGGAAAAGAAGAAATCATTGAATAAAGTCATTATTTTTGTTTTCTCTGCACACAAAGTATTCTCGTAGCTTCATAACATTATGGTTGAACCACCGATGTCACATGGGCTATTTTAACAATGTTCTTACTACCTTTCTGGGCCTTGAACGTGGTAGTTGCGTTGCTGTCTATGCAGGGTCAGAAAGCTCAAAGATATTTCCGATATTTCATCAAAAATATCTAAATTTGTGCTCTGAAGATGAACGAAGGTCTTACAGGTTTGTAATGACATGAGGGTGGATAATTAATTACGCAATTTTTGTTTTTGGGTAAACTATCAAACAAACCTGTTGCATGCTTTTATATTTCTGTTACACTTTCAAACCAATTAATGATCCTACATTTGCAGCACAATCCACAGCACTTCTCTGGATTAGTCAGGTTTTTTGGATCTCACTGAAGCAGTTCCTTGGCTCTTTTAAAACTGATGATTGTCTGTCTTTCGTTCCCTGTAGAAAACTGTGTAAGCCTCAGAGCAGTGGCCCTGTGTCTGGGGAGAGTCCGGTCAGCCCGCACAAAGAGCCAGCCAGCAGCTCGCCCTCTCAGGTCAGCCTTTTGTCCCCTTTTAGACCCGCCAAAGCCGGTTATGATGGATCTGCTTAAATTGAGGAAATATTCAAGGGTTCATCCTTTCCTGCCCCCACATTTCTTCATAATCTTTCTTCAAAATGCTCCGCCTGACTTTTTTTTTTTTTACTTTTTTTTTGGCGGACGTGACTAAGCCCTCTCTTGTGTACTAACACAAGCATTGCTTTGCTAACAAATCAAATCATTTTAGTGTGCATGATTCTTTAGTGCATGTTCTTCTGAAGTTTTACATAATCTTTGACCAAAATATAATGATACTTATGTTAAATTTCATTTTCTCTGCCTCTAAAATGCTGAAATTTAATCGCTATTTAATATTTGACTTTAAACCGTCCCGATTTGACGAACAATCATTGCTCGCATCCAACAGAAACGACCTGCAGAGTTCATCGATCCCCTGGCCAATAAGAAACCCAGAATATCGCATCTAGCCAGCAAGTCTACGGGGCTCATTAACGGCAAACTGAGCTCGTCCAATGGGAGAGACTCTTCTAGTTCTCAATCAGCAGAGATGTCGTCGAGCTCCCACTTCCCTCCGTTGGAGATCCCCCGACCCTTCGAACCCCTTTCGGACGTCAGCAACGACTCCAACGGCCGAGACTGTGAAAGTCAGGAGGCGGCGGTGGCGGAGAGACTGAGTCAGCCCCCATCGTTCGCCCCTCGCTCCACAATGCTAGAGGAAGGGCTGAGCTCCACGTCCCCGGCCCACAGCAGCCTGGACGGGTCTCAGACCCAGAGCGCTCAACCCTCCCTGCATGGCAAGTCTAAGAAGAAGTCCAAAAAACACAAGGACAAAGACAAGTCCAAAGAGAAAGATGGGGACCGAGAGCGGGACATGAAGAAGAGGAGAGTTGAAGACCATGGCTTGGATCAGTGGAAACCCTGTGACATCACGAGCGATAGGAGCCCAGGTGCGGATCGGTTTCTCTGAATCATTTATGATGTCAAGTGTTATGAGGTCAGAAAGTACCTCGGCAGTGAACGGACAAACTTTTGTCCCACTTGAAATCTAGTCTTGATTAGATCTGCGATGGAAATGTGTTTGAAAGTGTTTTTATGTTTCTGATCTCAAGTAGTGCATGTCTGCATGTTGCTTAGTAAACCAATAAACAGCGAAAAAACAAACAAACTAGTCTTTAAAATAAATAACCAATTTAGTTTCTAAATGAGATTTAGTTATAGTTATTCAAGCAGCCCTCCAATCAGATATTTAGTCCAACAACCCACACATTAGGTTAGGGAAGTCATTAGCTGGTAATCGTTCAGACAACTAGTTGAATAGTCCAACCAACCTAGTGGTTAGTGAGGACAATATCTTGTATTGCAGTTCCGACAGCCCACCCCACCAATTAGTCAATTAGTAGTCCAAAAACTGGCAGTTTGTTAGTTAGCTGAATAATTGTACAGACAACCCACTAACTAGTTGATTTATCCTCGTTCATGACTAGGTTGGTTGTTGGACTAATACTTGAATGGTTGTTAAGAGAGCCCATCACACCAACTAGCCGATTAGTAGTCCAACAACCAGACTAGTCTGTTGGTAAGGTCAGTTAGTTGAATAGTCGTTCAGACAACCTATCAACTGTTTGATTAGTACTCTAAGGGGCTGTTCACACAGAACACGTTTTTCAATTCCAATGTGCTACTTTTCCATTGTTCTATGTAAACGCATTAGACCAGGGGTGTCAAACTCAGTTCCTGGAGGGCCGCAGTGCTGCAGAGTTTAGCTCCAACCCTTATTAAACACACCTGATCCAGCTAATCAGGTCCCTTTAGGCTTATTTGAAAACTACATGGTATGTGTGTTTGAGCAGGGTTGGCTGACACCCCTGCACTAGACAGATGTATATGACCATTGCGTTTTTGTCTTTTATTTTGCGTTTTTAAGACGCCGTGGCAAGTTAAAAGAATTTCAACTTTTACACGCAGTGCCGCTCATCAATGTCAGTTCCAAAAGAATGGACCAATCAGAAGACCCCAGAGGTGGGGCAAGCATTGCGAGCTTTTGTTTACGGTCACAAGTTGGCATAGCAAATATTTTATTTGACAGAAACATGGCGGAGGAGGAATTCTGTGCTGCACTTTTTTTAAACCATGCCTGAGCGCCAAGTCTCGTGTTTTAGACGCAAAGAGGCGTTCTGTGTGAACGGCCCCTAACAACAGACAAGTCGGTTAGTGAGGTCAAATTGTTATAAAGTTATTGAATAGTTGTTCAGACAGTGCACCACACCTACTAGCCGATTAGTAGTCCAACAACCAGACTAGACTGTTAGTAAGGTCAGTTAGTTGATTAGCTGTTCAGACAACCTATCAACTGTTTGATTAGTACTTCAAGGGGCCGTTCTCACAGAACGAGTTTTTCAATTCCAATGTGCTACTTTTCCATTGTTTTCTAAATACGCTAGATGGACGTGTATGACCGTTGCGCTTGCGTCTTTTGCACTGTGTTTAAGATGCCGTGTTAAGTTAAACATTTCAACTTTTACATGCAGCGCCACTCATCAACGTAATTTCCAAAACAGTGGACCAATCAGAAGACCCCAGAGGTGGGGTAAGCGTTGTGAGCTTTTGTTTACAGTCGCAAGTTAGCATGGCAATGGTTTCATTTGACGGCAACATGACCGAAGAGGAATTCTGCGTTGCACTTTTTTAAAACGCGTTTTAGACGGACACATTGTGTGAACGGCCCCTAACAACAGACGAGTCGGTTATTGAGGTCAGTTAGTTGAATAGTTATTGAATAGTTTTTCAGTTAGTAAAGACTGAAATTTTAAAAACGTCCATTTCCTGCTAACATTTCCGACCAGTACCGAAGTCGGTACTTTTGATGACACTAGTAAGGTCAGTCCATCGACTAGTTGATTATGAGTCCAACAGCCAACCTATTGTGTTAGTGAGGTCAAATCGTTGAATAGGCATTCAGACAACCCTCCAACTATTTGACTAGTAGTCCAACAGTTGACACGCTTGGTCTGTGAGATCAATTAGATGAATAGTCATTTAGGCAGCTCACCAACCAGGCAATTAGTAGTTCAACAGCTGACCTAGACGGCTAGTGAGGTCGATGAGTTCAGATGTTTGGACAACCCCCCAACTAGTTGACTAGTAGCCAACAGTTGACACACTTGGTCTGTGAGATCAATTAGATGAATAGTCATTTAGACAGCCCACCAACCAGTCGATTATTAGTTTAGCAACTGACCTAGTCAGCCAGTGTGGTTGATTTAGTTAAAACAACCCACCAATTAGTACATTTTAAAAATGTGTAGTTTTGAAACCCCTCTTCAGCTTGTTTCTAGCAGGTTTTTTTCTCTCTCCGTTATAATTCTGGACTGACGTCACAGCGCACTGTCCTTGTCCCTCAGTCTGCAGGATAAAACTGTCCTTGAATTCACCTTATATTTCTTTTCAGGTCTGAACGGAACATGCAACAGCTCCAGTATTCCTGCGTCTTCGTCGGCAGACTATTTATTGTAAGCATCTCTTTGTACATTAAAAGATGCTTTTACCTTTTGCGTCAGGTTTGTTAGAAAAAAGTGTTATATAAATGAAAGAAAATAACATTATACTTTTATGACGGTGATGTTTTTTTTTTTATTCGCTTGGTTTCCTCAACAGAAAGTACACCGTGATAAGCTCGCAAGAGCAGCGTCAGAGTTACAAAAACGACTTCAACGCAGAGTACAGCGAGTACCGGGGCCTCCACGCACGGATAGAGAGCATCACCCGACAGTTCACTATACTCGACACCGAGCTCAAACAACTCCAGCAAGGCACAGACAAGTATAAGGTATCTTCACACTGAAAATGCAGTGCATCCATCCACACATATGATTACAACTTGCTTATTTTTTTATTAATATGCTGTCGGCCCCTGCCTGGTCCCAGTAGTTGCGTCTTCCTTCGGAAAATGAGAAATTAAAGAGTGTAGTTGACTCATCCAGAGTCCTAGTGTTTTTTCGTCTTGATGAATTAGAACACGTTACTATGCGAGAGGTAAGAGAAGAAAAACAATCTAGTCTTGGAGCGTAATGAAATAGACAACACAATCAACCGACTGTTTAGATGCAATGTTAAATAACCGGAGCAGAATGTCATAAGGATCATTTATTTCTCCTACACGCAGTCATAATTGTTTATAGGGCTTGATAATAAGGATGACCCTCTGTTTCGAGTCAGCTGCCACTTCTATTATAGCTGTAAAACTGTGTTGCCAGATCTGGCTAGAAAAAAAAAAGCAACATGGTCTAACAAAACCACTAAAGAGGGAGAAACACGGGAGGAAATGTATGCGTTATACACAGAGCCGGGTGGATTACTGAGAAATTGTAGTCTGTTACTAATTCCAAATTGCATGACAAAATTTGTGGTTCATAACTAAATCCATTACATTACACGTTTTAGGTAATGTAATCAGACTACTTTTAGATTTCTTTTGGCCTAAATCATTTATCACATTGATTTAAATAGGATATTCTTGTACCATATGGATGTAAAAATACAAAGTAAGAAAAGGTTTCCCAAACTGGGGTTCATATAGGAACTGCAGGGGTTTCGGGTGTTCAATGAAAAGCTAATTAATTAAATCACAAAAATGTAATTTTAAAATAAGTTAAAAAAAAAAAATGTATACATTTTATAATTATAATATATAATCATGGGCCATGAGCAAATGTTTATTTTACAAATGTTATTTTAATTATTAAAATATTTTACAATTTAAAAAGTAAATATATTAAGTGAAAGATGACAAAAAAAGTTTTGGAATGCCTGCATTACATGTAAATAAGTAAAATTACGCAAATTTGTGCATTTTAATGTGTTTGAAAGACAAAAGCCTTCCAATGCTATAGTAATACATGGTTAACTAACCTACTGAGTGATGATTAAAATAAAAATTAATGTTTCATCAGTAGCTGAAGCAATGTTCAAACACTTCTTAAACCTGAAATGATTTTTGTAAATCCAGTGGTCAAATGCTGTATAGCCACCTGACTGGTGTTTGTGGGAATTTCCACAAAACTGGAAGACTTTCTGAGTGTATAAAAGCAGCAGACTATTTTTGAACATTTTAAAAAATAAAAAAAGAGGAATTATTATTATGGTCGTTGGGACCAATGGACATCTTGGAAAACAATTCTGGCTTAACTGAAGCCAGCTGAAATAAATTAACTTGCTGTATATTTTGTATTTCTTATTAATGTATTGTTATATATGTATTATTTAAAATTTCAGTTAATTTTATGATGCTTTAAACTACCATTTAACACATTTTACAGTGTTTAAAGGCATTCAACAGACTTTACCCAAGTTTGACTATTATATGACACTACTGGATATGATTTGAGAAGGTAAATTTATCCTGAAGCTTTCCGTAAACCTGTAAGAGACTGAACACAATTTGAAGAGTTCATGTAAAAATATCAGACTACTCTGCCTGTATTCAATCTGATTACACATTTAAAACTACTTTATTCAAGCGGGAACTTCATTGTAACGATCTGTTTGTTCTTTTCACAGACAATCCACAATCAGATACTTGAAGAGTATCGCAAAATCAAAAAGGTAAGCTGACAGTCTCTTTTTTATTTTTCCCACTTTTTTTTATTTATTTTTTGTTACTTAACATCCAAAGTACATCAAGTTCGAAATACTCATTCTTTTTTTTTTTTTCTCCCAGGCTAATCCAAACTATAGCCAAGAGAAGAACCGCTGTGAATACCTACACAACAAACTGGCACATATAAAAAAACTGATAGCAGAATATGATCAACAGCAACTGCAAAACTGGCACTAATAACAATCTCTCAATTTCTTTCTCAATCTTTCTGTCTCTTTTGAGAGAGAGAATCTCTGGATTATTTTTTTGTTTTTCTTGACTTGCTCTAATGTAAAATGCCACGAAACTGATTTCTTTTTTTTCCCCGTAGTGGGCCAAGTGCTCTAGTGAGGACAATGCAGACCCATGAATTTAGTTTTTTATGGGACTCGGGACATGGGCGTACTCAGCCATGCTTACCTGTGTAGCCTAATGCATTATGGGATTGGTTGCCAGCTTCCTTCCCTTCTCAAAGGTCTCCAAGTGTGAAAGGAAAAACTGTTCTTTGGAGATCTTTTCCGAACAGGGGATAACCAACACCCATTCCCAGAATCTCATAGTTTAAGGTTTAGAAAAAAATTTAATGGATATTTTTTTCTGTATGTACTAAAATGGAAGGTCCTATATTTTCTTTTCTTTTATATTTATTTTAGTCTTCCATAGGGATACATCAGGCACTATTTGGCTCCTTATTTTGTGCAATGCGCTAGACCACGTGCGATGGACATGAATCGGATGCCTATGGGAAGGAGATAACCATCTGTTTAGAGGCTTTGACAGTATCAGTATTACCATGGTAGAGCGCCATACGAATGAACTTGCCATTCCAGTGGTGAGGGAGCGCTTCGGTGTTGGCACATTTTTACAATATTTTACGCTTTTAACTGAAAAAATATGACTTTATCACAACCCGAATCATGAATCAGGTGTGGTTGTACAAAAAAACGCAGCAAATCTTGTAAAATTGTGCCTCAGGTGAGCCGTTTGTCGTCCTTCAGGTATCTACAGTAATCCAGTATTGCTAGTTACGAGTGTGACGGTAACATCACATTTGCGGCCAAACTTCCTTGGTATTCTTCCAGAAAATAGCGATTGTATCCCTTTAACGCAGCCTTGAGGGGCTGGTTGGTGAAGAAGACGCGAAAATGGTAGAAACGCAACCTTGGCTAACTGTCTGAACCCTTTAGCAATTCAATGCTTGCTTGAATACTGAGTATTTGTGGTGGGGTTGACCATTTCTGACAGTATTTTCGTTACGAGATGACTGTTAAATTCCATCAAGGCATCTCATCGTGGAGGATCCATGACAAACCTCTGACGTGCTCCTCACGTTACCTGTGGACGCTCGACCACAAGTTGCTCATCTGTCGTGTCCTGTTGAAGCATCAGTTGTACTTCTGATATCTGAACTCTTACGTTTAAATATTAAAATTCAGCACTTTGCTCAGCTTCTTGCTGTTACTCTTACCTGGGTTTTGTTGCAAGGAGACACTTGCCTTGTCTGTCTGTGTATGCATGCTTTCTGACTGTTGAAGACACAAAAAAAGGGTTAAAGCCAGTGTTTACAGCGGGTTTACGCTGCTGTTTAATATTCAGAAGACAAATATTTATCAAATTGCCCCGAATTTACCTGGCCAGCATTGGTTCAGTGTTGCAATTGCAAAAATGTAAATAAAGTCAAATTTGACTCTTACGAATTAACTGAGAATAATTCTCAATCACAAATTTACCACATGAAACACAATGATTATTTGTTTTTTTTTCAGAACTGATCATGATCTGCTTTTTGGTCTTTTTGTGTTACCTGCAAAAACGGTCCGAAAATGATGCACAAATTCAACGACGAATACAAATGACGTTTGTTTGGATTTGAAAATGCTACGATACTTTGAAAAAATTGAGACAACTGGGGGGGGGGGAAATGTGCCAAATGACCTGTTGTATAGGTTTGGATCGGATGAAATATGTTGCTGTTTTAGCAAAAAGAAAAAGAAAGGGAGTGGGAGGAGCTTTGGGACGAAGGCTTGATGTCAATGCTAAAACCCAAAGCGAGCTTTTTGAAATAAGGGACTGGGACTGAAATTTATCTTGGTATTTCAATAAAATTCTTGGAAAAACTTGCGTTTTATTCTAATGTTTTGTTTTGTGTGTCCTAATGATGTTTGTTTACCTCGTTTGCTCTTTTTGCTGTTAACTAATACATCACCAGCACAGAATTTACGCTGCAAAAGTGGCACAGAAGCGCTTCTGAAGAGGCATTTAGGTGTCTTTACACAGACTTTAATGCAGCTCAAAGGTGGCATAAATGCATTTACATGGCAACTGCACCTTTATACAGTAGTTTGATGCTAGGGGCTGAGGTGGGTCAGAGCCGGCATAATTTAGTCTGGCTTTTATGCGGCATTGTGTCTTTAAACAGAGCAGCCTTCCTTGTGCCAAACAATACTACAAAAGCAGCACAGAAGCGATTCTGAAGTGGCATTTACACCGATTGTTCAGTGCTGCCCATATGTAACGTGAATGCATTTACACACTTTGATATTAGAGGCTGAAGTGGGTCTGAGCAGGCATATTTTAGTCTGGCTTTGATGTGGCATTGCGTCTTTACACTGCATAGAGTAGCCTTAGCTGTGTAAAGAAGCCTCTATTCAATCAATTGCCAAATTTACACTGCAAAGGTGACAGAAGTGCTGCTGAAGTAGAATTTAAGTGTCTTCACACAAACGGTTTAATGCTGCTTAGAGGTGGCATACATGCATTTACATAGCAATAGCATACTGTGATACTAGGGGATGAGGTGGGTTTGAGAAGGCATAATTTAGTCTGGCTTTTATGTGCCATTGTATCTTTACACTCAATTTTGAGCATGCACCGAGCAGCCTTAAATCAACTGTAAAGATGCCTTAATTTAGCCCAGCTTTTACTTTGGCTATGTAATGCAAAGACGCCTCAGTTCAATCAATGACCGCTAGATGGCACCACAGGTTTCGCTTTTAATCAAGCTGTCCTACTTCCCTTATTTACTTCCAGTGGGACCGTTTATCTGGGTAAACAGGACTCTATATCTGTTCCTAAATATCATAACCTGTACTCTGCTTACCCCAGTGGCTTTTTGTGCCTTATTTGGTACTCGAGCCCCTCGCGCTTTATAAACACACCCGTAACAAATCCTAAACCCTGAGTGGAAGACGCATTTGGATGTATACTCGGGGAAATGTCATGTGTGAAATCCTCAGCTGGCTTCACATTACTTAGTTTGGCTTCACGTCGCTACGTTAGCCTCAATTTTAGGGGAGCTCGAGGAGAGTCAGCGAGTTCAGTCTGGCGCCGCGCCAGCCTCTCGTTCCTGGCTCATTTACGTCTATCCCTGTCCTCGTTCATCCCGTTACGACACACCGAGCCCCCTGACAGCTGGAAGACGCCCTCAAGATTTAAGGCTTTCCTTCCTGTTTGCTTAGGCCCGCAAATTGCGCTCAATGTCCGCGTTTACGTTTCCCTCAAGGTTGTGGGAATGTAGTTTTAATATAGCTCTGCGTCCATGGTTAGGATGGGTTTGCTATTCATATACAAGCTGTCGTTAGTTGAGTGTAGAACAACCAATTTCATTGGAGAGTTATGCTGGTATCCACATATGTTTGTTGGTTTATGCAGTATCTCGTGGAGTGCGTGATATCCTGGAATGCTTGCATATTTAATATGCCTGGAATCATGTTGATAAATCTGAAATGTAAATTTAATAGCCTAGTAATAATAACAACAGGTCACATTATATAAAAATTAAATCTACCAAACTTCTAAAATGTTTTCATTGTCGAGTAGTTTGGGGAAAGTTTGAGTCATTTTAGCGAAGAGTTCATTTTTAAAAAATCTAATAATTTGAGAAGAGTTTCCAGATGTATTGTTATTTTAGTATTATATACTACAAACGCATTTATTCATATTTTGAACAACTTTTTGTAGTTTTTTTTCTTAAAAATATTTATTTTTAGAATGTATTTTGGTTTTAGTAGGCCTAGGCCTTATTTATTTATTTTAATAGAGAGTGGAGTCAAACCACAACACACAAATCTACTTTAAAATACAAAAATCATTCACTACTTCGGTATTCCCAGTGTTTTTATTATTAACTCAAATTATTTAAATTTGTTATTTTGTTTACTGAAATAAAATATAAATATTAGATGGAAAAACAAATGATAACTAACTGAAACAAAGTAAATCGCAATGTCAACAAAATACACTGACAATCACTATAAGAGTACTAAGTAACTAAGACTTTTAATTTATATTTATTATATTATCCTGTCATGTTTCTTTAGACACTTTAGCTAGAAGGAAATTAACATTTCAGTAGTGGTAAAAAAACAATTTTTAGTCATCTAAACACCGGTTTAGGGCTCTTTTAGAATGAAACAGCTGCTTATTGTTATGATCGGTGCTTTTTCAACATATCTTAACTTAAAACGCATGCCACAAATTTACAGCTCACAGATATTGGCTACTTCAGATTTGTTCCTAGTCGCTGTTATATGTTGTGTAAATGCATACATTTAGGTTCTAAATCTCTTTGTTTCTACAAGCTGAGACACAAGAAATGACAAACTATTATTAATAGAAAATGGTAATATATGCTTTTTTTATGATCATTACATGAAATAATTTTAACCGATTATTTCACGCATAAAATGTGGTAATTACCATCATAAAACTATGGTTGTCAAAAATAAACCAAAATGACGTATTTAGCTTGTGACACTATAACAAATTCCTTGTATGTGCAAACATACTTGGCAATAAAGCTCTTTCTGATTCTGATTCTGATTCATATTTAGTTTTACAGTAACTATGGTTATAAGGGCGACTAAATTGCAGGAGTGAAGAGAGTGCTATTTGACATCTTTAACAGATTTCTCTCTAAAGCAAAAACTCAGATGATAGGCTTAACACATGATATACAATAAATATACAAAGTGAAACTACTTTGCTTGCTCGTCACTGCATTACTTTTCCACTATTACCTATTTTTTCTACCTTCTAATTAAATCTTCAACAGTGTAATTAGGTTAGGCTACTCTCTCTAATAAAATATTGCATTACTTATTACTAAATACATCCTAAATCCTATATCAAACTTTACCAGTTGAACATGAAGGATAAACATGCTTTTAATTATTCCTATCTATCTATCTATGTGTCTATCTATCTGTCTGTCTGTCTGTGTCTATCTGTCTATCTATCTGTCTGTGTCTATCCGTCTATCTATCTGTCTGTCTGTCTGTCTGTGTCTATCTGTCTGTCTGTGTCTATCTGTCTATCTTTCTGTCTGTCTGTCTGTCTGTGTCTATCTGTCTATCTGTCTGTCTGTGGATTTCAGGCTCTACAGCCGTGGCCAAAAGTTTTGAGAAAGAAGCAAATATTAATTTTCACAAAGTCTGCTGCCTCAGTTTTTATGATGGCAATTTGCATATACTCCAGAATGTTATGAAGAGTGATCAGATGAATTGCAATCAATTGCAAAGTCCCTCTTCACCATGCAAATTAACTTAATCCCAAAAACATTTCCACTGTATTACAGCCCTGCCACAAAAGGACCAGCTGACATCATGTCAGTGATTCTCTGATTAACACAGGTGAGAGTGTTGACGAGGACAAGGCTAGAGATCACTCTGTCATGCTGACTAAGAATAACAGACTGGAAGCTTTAAAAGGAGGGTGCTGCTTGAAATCATTGTTCTTCCTCCGTTAACTATGGTTACCTGCAAGGAAACATGTGCAGTTATCATTGCTTTGCACAAAAAAGGATTCACAGGCAAGGATAATGCTGCTAGTAAGATTGCACCTAAATCAATCATTTATCGGATCATCAAGAACTTCAAGGGGAGAGGTTCAATTGCTGTGAAGAAGGCTTCAGGGCACCCAAGAAAGTCCAGCAAGTGCCAGGACCGTCTCCTAAAGTTGATTCAGCTGCGGGATCGGGGCACCAGCAGTGCAGAGCTTGCTCAGGAATGGCAGCAGGCAGGTGTGAGTGCATCTGCACGCACCGTGAGGCGAAGACTTTTGGAGGATGGCCTGGTGTCAAGAAGGGCAGCAAAGAACCCACTTCTCTCCAGGAAAAACATCAGGGACAGACAGAAATTCTCCAAAAGGTACAGGGACTAGACTGCTGAGGACTGGGGTAAAGTCATTTTATCTGATGAATCACCTTTCTGATTGTTTGGGGCATCCGGAATAAAGCTTGTCCAGAGAAGAAAAGGTGAGCGCTATACCATCAGTCCTGTGTCATACCAACAGTAAAGCATCCTGAGACCATTCATGTGTGGGGTTGCTTCTCAGCCAAGGGAGTGGGCTCACTCACAATTTTGCCTAAGAACACAACCATGAATAAATAATGGTTAAAAAAACATCCTCCGAGAGCAAATTCTCCCAACCAAGAACAGTTTGGTGATGAACAATGCCTTTTCCAGCATGCTGAAGCACCTTGCCATAAGGCAAAAGCGAACAGCTTGTAACACTCCAAAGAGAAAGGAAAACTTGAAATCGCATCATATGACCCCTTTAAGTGGCTCAGGGAACAAAACATTGAAATTTTGGGTCCACGGCCAGGAAACTCCCCAGACCTTAATCCCATTGAGAACTTGTGGTCAATCCTCAAGAGGCGGGTGGACAAAAAAACCCCCACAAATTCTGACAAACTCCAAGCATTGATTATGCAAGAATGGGCTGCCATCAGTCAGGATGTGGCCCAGAAGTTGATTGACAACATGCCAGGGCGAATTGCAGAGGTCTTGAAAACGAAGGGTTAACACTGCAAATACGGAGTCTTTGCATAAACTTATTGTAATTGTCAATAAAAGCCTTTGACACGTCTGAAATTATTGTAATTATACTTCAGTAGGCCTATACCATAGTAACATCTGACAAAAGATCTAAAAACACTGAAACAGCAGACTTTGTGAAAATTAATATTTGTCATTCTCAAAACTTTTGGCCTCGGCTGTATATAAGTGTTTATATGAATGTTGGTTGTCCTTTATGCCACCATCATTTTGAATAATTTCTCAAATCTTTCCAAGAAAATTAATAAAAGTACTATCTAAAAGAAAACTAATATTTTAGTTTCACTTCACGTTTTTATACAGTCTATGGTTTTCTCCCTGCATTTTAAGTTGAAAGTAAAGGTCCAGCAAATTGATCCTGATAGTAAACATGGGTCCTTCACATTCTGCACATGTGCTGGGGGAAAAAATGATAGGCCTACGTCCCGCCCATTCAACGGTTATTGGCACCGGCATCCTGATTCAAACCGCCCGCTTAATTGTCGATCCGTGTCATCGTTACCCAGCCAATGTGAGAGAGTTGTCGAGGAGAAATCCCCGCCGTGTGTGTGTCAAAAAACAGACGCCTCGCCCCTCTAGTTTTATACATACCAATTTTCACTCTCCCTTTCGTTTCGGTTTTGATGGTACGACCTGCGCACTACACAAGCGCGAACGAATCGTTCATGTGAGTCGGATCTTTTTAATGAATCAGTTGAACGGCTTCCCAAAACATTTGAGAGCAATTCGTTAGGGATAGTTCACCAAAAAATGAAAATTGTCATCATTTACTCACCCCTTTGATTAATTTGATTGATTTATTAATTAATGATTGATTTTAGTATTCTTTAATAAAGCAATAAGCCCCAAGAAGCTGTGGTTTACAGTGAATTTATAATAGCTAAGGGGCATTGTTAGGCACACGCGAAGCAGACCCCCTTATTCCCTAAATGTAGCAAGGTTTCACAAAATAAAACAAAGCAAATAAAATGTAATGATATGAATAAAAATATTATTCTTCCGCCGAACAATGTAGTTCCTCAGAAACGGCTGTGGTTGCAACCATTCAAATCAATTCAAGTTTATTTGTACAGCGCTTTTCACGAAGGGTTAACACTGCAAATACGGAGTCTTTGCATAAACTTATTGTAATTGTCAATAAAAGCCTTTGACACGTCTGAAATTATTGTAATTATACTTCAGTAGGCCTATACCATAGTAACATCTGACAAAAGATCTAAAAACACTGAAACAGCAGACTTTGTGAAAATTAATATTTGTCATTCTCAAAACTTTTGGCCTCGGCTGTATATAAGTGTTTATATGAATGTTGGTTGTCCTTTATGCCACCATCATTTTGAATAATTTCTCAAATCTTTCCAAGAAAATTAATAAAAGTACTATCTAAAAGAAAACTAATATTTTAGTTTCACTTCACGTTTTTATACAGTCTATGGTTTTCTCCCTGCATTTTAAGTTGAAAGTAAAGGTCCAGCAAATTGATCCTGATAGTAAACATGGGTCCTTCACATTCTGCACATGTGCTGGGGGAAAAAATGATAGGCCTACGTCCCGCCCATTCAACGGTTATTGGCACCGGCATCCTGATTCAAACCGCCCGCTTAATTGTCGATCCGTGTCATCGTTACCCAGCCAATGTGAGAGAGTTGTCGAGGAGAAATCCCCGCCGTGTGTGTGTCAAAAAACAGACGCCTCGCCCCTCTAGTTTTATACATACCAATTTTCACTCTCCCTTTCGTTTCGGTTTTGATGGTACGACCTGCGCACTACACAAGCGCGAACGAATCGTTCATGTGAGTCGGATCTTTTTAATGAATCAGTTGAACGGCTTCCCAAAACATTTGAGAGCAATTCGTTAGGGATAGTTCACCAAAAAATGAAAATTGTCATCATTTACTCACCCCTTTGATTAATTTGATTGATTTATTAATTAATGATTGATTTTAGTATTCTTTAATAAAGCAATAAGCCCCAAGAAGCTGTGGTTTACAGTGAATTTAATAATAATGTGCATTTGATCAGATATAACTGCAGTACAAGATTATGAGATTCATTATTTGAATGCTTGGCCAAAGAGATGAGTCTTTAATCTAGATTTAAACAGAGACTTGATTTGGACCCCGAACGTTATCAGGAAGGCCATTCCAGAGTTTGGGAGCCAAATGCGAACATGGACGAGTGGACGCCAGTGAGCGTTCGGTGACGTAAAAGACTCGTTTGAGCCGGGTTGTTTTTTTTTTGTTTTTTTTACAAGAATTGTTCAAAAGAACCGATTCGAAGAAATGAATCGGGCCTCCCACCACCAGCACACATATACACACACTCGGGCGCATTTTTTTTTCATCGTGAGCCGGTCAAGATGGCGGCGGCACTGCCAAAACGGAGCAGCCGCTCGGCTTAATCGATCATTTTCTCTAAATCACCGGGGCAGATCGGATTCAAACCGACCAAATCGCTCGGCACAACTGTGTTAAATCACCCGCAGCCTGCGATATCCAACGTGAGATCCTGTCGCGTTAAACCCGGTGTTTTTTCACGGAAATGCTCTTACTCTAGTTTGTGTCTCGTCCATTAACTGTTTTGGGGAGAATGGGAGAAAAGCTGGAGTTAAAACTGAAGTCGCCGGTCGGAGCCGAAGCTGCAGGCTATCCGTGGCCCTTACCTGTATATGTAAGTACTATCAGTATTATTGTTTTAATACAAACCGAAACAAACACCGGGATTCCCTTGCGATAAAGCGAAGTGGGTCATGTAGGCAGAGAATAACGTGTATCTTAACGAGTACTTGGTGTGCATAGTGTGTGAATGTCTTGTTTTTTTTTTTTTAATGTGCTTGTTTCAATATTGGTGTTATAGGAACCAAAAACCGCTTAAAATTGGGACATGAGAGTGTCAGTACATCCTAAAAGGGTTGAATATATCCTAAATGTTGAATATATCCTAAACGTGTATCTGTTCATAAAGGTGTTCTGAAGACCACTAAACATTAGACTTGAAATGACATAATCGTTTTGTTAAAAAAAAGAAAGAAATCTGTTATCACCTCAGCTAATATTAATATTTGAATCGCAGGAAATACACACTGTGTGTAGCCTGCTGACCCAGTTGGCCATCTCGTACAGTGGTTGTTTCAAATCCTCGTAAGCTGTCTGCCTAGGCAACATGTTTATACTGGCTAAGTAGTTCTAATGCGATTGAACGCGTAAATAAAAACAAAATGCGTCTTTGCTGTGATTCAAATCTTTTGAATTTGAATTATTTTCATTTGTCAATGACCCTTTTTGGAGGTTATATTTATTATGCCAATTAGTTTACAAGCGGGTTTATTCTTGGATGTTATAAGCAAGTCATAAAATTATTCACTCAACCGATTCTTTATACAAATACCGAAACAAGTCTTACGTCATTTATTAAAATATTTTGTATTTATCATACGCTTGAGTTAACTTAAACACGAGCGAAATATTTCGCTTACTAGGTAGGCAGCTCACGAGAGTTTGAGACACCGCCGCAAACCAAAACCTGCTATAGCAGAGAGAGTGTATAACACTTATTAATTTACCTCAGAAACGCAAGGTTGTTGACGAACAAACTGTTTAAACGTCAATTAATGCACATATTCAGCCTGAAACGATAGTTTGTATGACTCTGCATTTAATTAATGTTTCTGGAGGCTGAAATTCACGTTAGCCGTCATGCTAACAGTCAGATAGCAGGGCTAGCTAACTTTATCGTTTTTTTACCCAACACTAACTGTCGTCAAACTCTAGATAACTTAAACATTTTAAATATCTGCCATAAGTGTGTGTGCAGAACTGTAGTGGATACATTAGGGTGAAATAAGCTTCGTGCCGGCTAAATATCACACGGAGGGTGTTAAACAAAAGGCGAGTAGTGCACTAGGCGAGAGGACGGTATCTCCATATTGTTAGTGTGTTTTATTGACATCTTTTGTTTGTGTCTCTAAAAACTGTGTTTTTCACAGTTTTGATGTTTCCTTTACGCTGTTTTGCGGTTGTATCTTTCTAGGATGGACCGCATATAACATTTGGGATCTTTTGAAGTATTGTGTACTGTTCTGGAAGTGTCAAATTTGTCACTGATGTCTAAAAAACGGGTTTGCTCGTTTGGCAGCCCTTACATTGGGATAGTGCTGTGTTTTGGTTACCATTTGGATACATCCTGAAAGGGACAGTGTTATAATGTAGCCTGTATGGCTGACATTTCTTGAAAAACAAGCTAGTATGCAGGATTCTCTAGGAAGTTTGGCAATAACTGACTTTTTAGTGGTTACTAGGGGGTTGTAAAGCCTGCTGGACTTGAATATTGGCTTTTTAAAGTTGCTTTCTAGCATATATATTATTATTGAAGATTATTACACATTGAATGTACTCCCAACTCTTAGTATTAAATATTTAGTGCATTATTTATCCTGTACTGTTGTACTAAAAACAAGAATGACACCATTTTATTTTTCTAAAGGCCCAAGTATACCTTGTTTTTTACATGTTCGCTATAAAGGTTCATCATTTCATCCTGATATGACCTATCTTTGTACTCATTTAAAGTAGAGTTGTGTGAATTTCTGAACCCCTCATACAAGCGCGGGAGTCTGTTGTCGTTCTGTTTCTTTTTTGAAAGTGAAAGAACATTCAACGTCAGTGTTGCCACCATGTTGAATAGCTAATCAGTGCAGAAAAATCAATATGGGAAGCCCGAAAAATTGCTAAGTGCTCACTGCAGAGATGAATGGGTGGAGCTTGACCTAGTCTAGCCCCGCCTCTGTGGACCTAATGGGTGTAGATTGACCTAGTTGACAAGTCTTACGTCATTTATTAAAATATTTTGTATTTATCATACGCTTGAGTTAACTTAAACACGAGCGAAATATTTCGCTTACTAGGTAGGCAGCTCACGAGAGTTTGAGACACCGCCGCAAACCAAAACCTGCTATAGCAGAGAGAGTGTATAACACTTATTAATTTACCTCAGAAACGCAAGGTTGT
Source organism: Sinocyclocheilus rhinocerous (assembly GCF_001515625.1). Lineage (NCBI taxonomy): Eukaryota > Metazoa > Chordata > Actinopteri > Cypriniformes > Cyprinidae > Sinocyclocheilus > Sinocyclocheilus rhinocerous. The sequence goes on along the minus strand of NW_015664180.1, from coordinate 754,838 downwards.
TGACGAACAAACTGTTTAAACGTCAATTAATGCACATATTCAGCCTGAAACGATAGTTTGTATGACTCTGCATTTAATTAATGTTTCTGGAGGCTGAAATTCACGTTAGCCGTCATGCTAACAGTCAGATAGCAGGGCTAGCTAACTTTATCGTTTTTTTACCCAACACTAACTGTCGTCAAACTCTAGATAACTTAAACATTTTAAATATCTGCCATAAGTGTGTGTGCAGAACTGTAGTGGATACATTAGGGTGAAATAAGCTTCGTGCCGGCTAAATATCACACGGAGGGTGTTAAACAAAAGGCGAGTAGTGCACTAGGCGAGAGGACGGTATCTCCATATTGTTAGTGTGTTTTATTGACATCTTTTGTTTGTGTCTCTAAAAACTGTGTTTTTCACAGTTTTGATGTTTCCTTTACGCTGTTTTGCGGTTGTATCTTTCTAGGATGGACCGCATATAACATTTGGGATCTTTTGAAGTATTGTGTACTGTTCTGGAAGTGTCAAATTTGTCACTGATGTCTAAAAAACGGGTTTGCTCGTTTGGCAGCCCTTACATTGGGATAGTGCTGTGTTTTGGTTACCATTTGGATACATCCTGAAAGGGACAGTGTTATAATGTAGCCTGTATGGCTGACATTTCTTGAAAAACAAGCTAGTATGCAGGATTCTCTAGGAAGTTTGGCAATAACTGACTTTTTAGTGGTTACTAGGGGGTTGTAAAGCCTGCTGGACTTGAATATTGGCTTTTTAAAGTTGCTTTCTAGCATATATATTATTATTGAAGATTATTACACATTGAATGTACTCCCAACTCTTAGTATTAAATATTTAGTGCATTATTTATCCTGTACTGTTGTACTAAAAACAAGAATGACACCATTTTATTTTTCTAAAGGCCCAAGTATACCTTGTTTTTTACATGTTCGCTATAAAGGTTCATCATTTCATCCTGATATGACCTATCTTTGTACTCATTTAAAGTAGAGTTGTGTGAATTTCTGAACCCCTCATACAAGCGCGGGAGTCTGTTGTCGTTCTGTTTCTTTTTTGAAAGTGAAAGAACATTCAACGTCAGTGTTGCCACCATGTTGAATAGCTAATCAGTGCAGAAAAATCAATATGGGAAGCCCGAAAAATTGGTAAGTGCTCACTGCAGAGATGAATGGGTGGAGCTTGACCTAGTCTAGCCCCGCCTCTGTGGACTTAATGGGTGTAGATTGACCTAGTTGTGTTTAGTGATTGGGATATGTTTAGGGCTACAGTGTAATTGGACCTTTAAGCTCCACTCATTATGTCCAGAGAGGTGGAGCTGTACATCAAGCCCCGGTCATTGGCTTCCTTGTGAGCAACTTCTCAAAAATTGCGTACTATGCTGATGGCGAAATTATGGTACATGTGAAAACCTTGGACTTTTATGATCAGGCTTGTGGTTTTTTGGTAGAAGATAAAACTGGAAAAAAAACATTGTATATTAGTATTGAAACACAGATTCGGAAATGTAGAGTTGCGAATATCATGGAGACTTGATGGTGGGGGGCTCTTAAACACTGTAGCAATGCCCTGGCAACCACCCAAAACGCCCTAGCATTTTGGCGACAAGCTGTTTTCCATTGACTTTTTCTTTTGAAAATGTATTCATCTAGTTTCTACGATTATTGTGCCCTAAATGGTGACAAAAAGGCTTGTTTGGAGTCGTATCATCCATTCTGAGTCAGACACTGTTCGTCTGTCTGTGTTGTTTCTGAAATCATACAGTCGTTGCATATGTACAGTAATCATAACACACAGATTCCACGCTGTGATTAACTCCAGTGATGCTGAGCTGCTGAATCGTTTGACAGTGGGACGAGACCCCCCATAAAACACACATATGCACTGCTATTTACCCTGTTATAGCAGGCAGTTTGAGTAATATTTAGGACCTAAGAGATGAGGAAATGTCTTCATGTTCAGTGTAACTAAAGAAAATACAAGACGGGGTTATTTATTTCAATATTTTATTACGAGAATGTGTTCGGAAAGTCCTCACGTCATCCGAAAGTTCACATTTCTCACGCCACCAAAGTTGCCAACGCTGTTTCGGTCGTAGACGGAAATGGGGGGGGGGTGCAGATCAAAGCCTGTGGTTTCCACAGAAACGGCTGTCTCATTTGTCCCTCCCGATGTTTAATATACTACGATTCATGCTCTTTTACACAAACCGAGAATGTGGGTTTCTCAGAAGCGTAGGTTATTTTCAGAGCTGCTGCATCACTGAAAACTCCAGTCTCTTTCGTTTGTCATTCAGCTAGAAGTGTAGTAGTCGTGACCTCAGCCGTTTTACTGTCTCGCTTGGCCTCAGATGACTTCCGTTTTTGACTTTGGCTGATAAGGGATGGATGCCCCACCTACTGAGAGCCATATTTCTGACCTGCTGTTGGGTAAACAGAGTTACAGAGCACCCACGTTTGGCGAGCTGTAGACGTGCCTTGCAAATTTTTGTTTAGGGAGGGGTGGATTCTGTTAATTAGGGAGTCTTGGGCGGTGGTTATCCACATGCACTGGTGATTTAGACTTCCCTTACAGGATAAGTTCATTTGGTCACCTTCATGTTGTTCCAAGCCCATATGACTAGCTTTCTTTTGAGGATCACAAAAAGAGATGTTTGGCAGAATGTTCACGCTGCTTTTTTTCTGTACAGTGAAAGTGAATGGAGATGAGCCAGTTATTTTTAGTGAATCAAAAATATACAGCACGATCAGTGTATACATCCTGATTCCCAATCAAAATGTTCTTATGAGCTGATTCTTTTTAGTGAATAAAAAATATACAGCACTACCAGTGTAGCCTGATTCACAAACAAATGACTATTTTGAGCTGATTCTTTTTAGTGAATCATAAATATACAGAATGACCAGTGTATCCTGATTCCTAAACAAATGACTCTTTTGAGCTGATTCTTTTTAGTGAATCAAAAATATACAGCACTACCATTGTATCCTGATTCCCGAAACAAATTATTCTTACGAGCCGTTTCTTTTTACTAATTCCAACATAAAAGAAAAGAATGACATTTCTTTTTAGTGAATCAAGAACATACAGCCAAGGTTAAATTAACAGTTCAAGAACGTGATCTGAATCTACTCTATAAAATTTACAGCATTTGAAGAAAGAGAATTTCTTTTGTGTTATAAAAATGGACATTTAGCTGAACTGTACCAAACTGAATCAAGAGCTTGTGAATACCTTACCCTAGTCTCCATTCACATTCATTGTATGGAAAAGAGCAGCGTGCACATTCTACAAAACCTCTCCTTTTGTGCTGCTCAGAACAAATAAAGTTATACAGGTTAGAAACATTACACAAGTGAATAAATGATGACAAAAATCCTCATTCTTGGGCGAATTAACCCTTTAAACACCCCAGACGTGGGAAAAAAAATGAGGAAAGGTGAGAAACTGAAGTGCTGCGTTTTTCCTCTCCCTGCTTTAAAATATTTCTTGCTTCTATTCGAGGTTACGGTGTGTTTTACAAAGGACCAAAAGCCCTCCATTCATTCGAATCTTGTTTTTCAGAGACTCAACCAAGTGATTTTTCCTCTCCCGCTGTTGCCGGCTCCTTGTCCACTAGCGTGCCATTTTGCCTCACGGCTTCACATTGTGCTCCAAACAAAAGCATCCCACTCACCTGGGGTGGGAGGAAGGAGAGGGTTTTTATCGAACACTGAGCTTCACTGTTTTCTGTCTTCCCTACGCTCCTATAACCTACGTATCCGGCCACATTTACATCCCATATCTGGAAACTGGCCTGTAATTGCTTCCATATGAAAGCGTCAATTCCTTAAACTTGGCTACAAAATGATTCATTCGGAGTATGAGGAATTACAGTCGAACACACCTCACAGTTCGACCGTTACGACCCGGTTAAACCCGTCAATACACAAAGGTGTGGCGTTTTGCCACCCCGGCCAAAATGAACAGTTGTGCAGTGAGGATGAGTGTTCACGAGGCGTGATTTTATTTTTCTTTTTTTCTCCACCTCCCTCCGTGAGTCACGTCAAGGGTGCGTGAGGTGAACGAAGAGCCTGTTTTTGTGCTCGTGAGTCAAGCCTGCTCGTGACCGAGGGCTGTCGTGCTTTATTTTTTGCTCTCTGTCATCCTCCCCTCTTTCCTATGGATATTTTTAGCTGTGGCGCTGGTGTTGCTGTGTGCCGGAACACCCTGTACACGCGCGCTGCCCCCCTCCTCTCGATGCGCTGAAGTGTCTGCTTGTGCACGTACACACTCTGCCATCTGTCTTAGCGTTTGCATATAACGCAATATTGAAATAACGGCGCATCCCTGCTTTAAATAAGTGCCCTTGTTTGGCCTCGGACTATGGCTGCATTATTTCCCAGTCCTGTGACGCCGCCTCAGAGCTGCAGGGGTGGGCAGAAGAGCACGAGACCCGCCGTACATGCAGCTGAGCGGGAAAACGGCTAGGAGGAGCTTAGCGAGGCAGAGGAGCCCAGCAGCGGCACACTCAGGCAGGCAGAGGGCTTCTCAGGACTCTGTTGACGGAAAGTGGGTCACTGGGTCAGGCAGCAGCAGAGCTCCAGCGGCAGGCCGGAGCGAGTTCGGTAGGGTCACATCCACATGTTAGACGCAATCCGGGGTTAATTAGCCTTGATAATTATTCATATTGACCTCAGAGCTCTTAAAGGGCCAGAGTTACAAATTTTTAAGTGCAGCACAGTCATGTGTGATGGCTTTCGGGCTTTTGTGTGTGTAAAGCAACAGTTTTGATAGTTGAAATTAAAAAATATATAAATATTAGACAGAAATTAGAAATGTTGCTGCTGTTGGCGCTGATGGCCTCGTGGGGCTTTGTGCTTCGGGCGTCCCAAGTTTGAGTCCTGCCTCTAAATAAAGGCATAAAACGGCAAAAATAAATCTTAAAAAAAAAGAAACATTGCTTCTAACTGAAATGTTACTAAAACTGATATAAACATAACATTTATTTAAGAAGAAAAAAATCCTTGTTAATGTTTAACACCAAGTTTGGTAATTGACAAGCTGAAATAAAATATATAAATATGAGATAAAATACACAAGCTTAAAGGGATAGTTCACCCAAAAATGAAAATTCTGTCATTAATTACTCGCCCTCATATCGTTCCAAACCTGTAAGACCTTCGTTCATCTTCGGAACACAAATTAAGATATTTTTGATGGAATCCGAGAGCTCTCTGACCCTCCATAGACAGCAAGGATATTACCACGATCAAGGTCCAGAAACGTAGCAAGGAGATCGGTAAAATAGTCCATGTGACATCAGGGATTGAACCGTCATTTTACGAAACTACGCGATTACTTTTTGTGCGCAAAAAAACAAACAATAATGACATAATTTATTCTGAATAAATTGTTATTATTGTTTTCTCATTTCTTTTTATTGTGACTCACTTCTTTTTGCTTGTGTTTTGTAAATAGGGCCCATTTTCTTTTGCACGCACAACGTTTGTGCTAAGATGCTGTAGATTATGCTGTGCATTCATATACTGTAATACACAGGATCAGTGTCAGCTTATAGTGACATAATGTACTTATGCAGCCATGTGTGCCCAATTAACTTGTTCACCTGCTTGAAGGCACACTGGCTGCTGCGTGTGCAGGAATGTGCTACAGTTGTGATCTGTGAACCGTCACAAACTGGAAAGGTCAAGATTCTGTTGTAGTTGTAGAAGCTTGTTTCTTGTAGATGGATAACTACATGCCTACATGAGTAGTCTGGCGAGTAAGTAAAACATTAATTTTGGACTTTGCTTATAACTCAGAATTTCTTTCATCTCCACAGGATAAACATCATGATGCTGCACATGAAATCATCGAAACTATTCGGTAAGTTTGGTTTGATTTTGCTGTTATGTTTGTCTGCTCTTCAAGTTTTATATGCATAATTAAAACATGTCTCTTCTCTTTGTCCAGCTGGGTGTGTGAAGAGATCCCAGATCTTAAGCTGGCCATGGAGAACTATGTTCTTATCGACTACGACACCAAGAGGTGAGGAAATTGTCACAAATTGGTCTCATAAGATTTGGTCGATTAGGTATCATTGGAAAATGACGCCTAAAAATAATTAATAATAATAAAAAAATTTAATAATAATATTTTATTTAATTATATTACATCTATTTATTTATAAAAATTGTTTAATTATTATTATTATTAACAATAATATTTGTTAATAGTTATTAATAGTTGTTTTTATTTAAAGTATTAATTTATCATTATTATTATTATTATTATTATTATTATAAAAAATGGCATTTGTACATGCTAATGAAACAATTAAATACAAGTTTTGTGAAAGATATGAAATGAAAAGAGCTTCAAAAAATATTACAAATTAAATACTTGTAATTACACTCTTAATTTTTTATTTAGAATATTTAACTGAAATATCATGCATCAATTTATTAGTTGTACTACGATTGCTAGTTATATGAAAGTTGATATTATGAAATAAGAAGCTTCACAGAATATTACTAATTAAATTATAATTATTTATTATATACTATTTAATAGAATTATCATGAATCTTTTATTTATTTATACTTTTAGTAATTTTGTAAAAGTTGATATGAAGTGACAAAAGCTTCACAAAATATTACCAATTAAATATTTTTAACTTATTTCTACTTCATTTTAAATATATTAAATATTTAATGAAAGTGTGATGAATCATTGATTTTATTATATACAGTCCAAATAGGATATATTAGCTGGAATATATTGCTACTCTTTTGCTTTTCTTGTATCTGAGCACAGCCTCATGGTTTATTATGAGGTAAGAGATTTCATAGATAATTTTTATTTTTGTTGTTTTTTGCAGCTTTGAGAGTATGCAGAGACTATGTGATAAGTACAACAGAGCCATTGAAAATATCATGCATCAATTTATTAGTTGTACTACGATTGCTAGTTATATGAAAGTTGATATTATGAAATAAGAAGCTTCACAGAATATTACTAATTAAATTATAATTATTTATTATATACTATTTAATAGAATTATCATGAATCTTTTATTTATTTATACTTTTAGTAATTTTGTAAAAGTTGATATGAAGTGACAAAAGCTTCACAAAATATTACCAATTAAATATTTTTAACTTATTTCTACTTCATTTTAAATATATTAAATATTTAATGAAAGTGTGATGAATCATTGATTTTATTATATACAGTCCAAATAGGATATATTAGCTGGAATATATTGCTACTCTTTTGCTTTTCTTGTATCTGAGCACAGCCTCATGGTTTATTATGAGATGATAATAGATTTCATAGATAATTTTTATTTTTGTGTTGTTTTTTGCAGCTTTGAGAGTATGCAGAGACTATGTGATAAGTACAACAGAGCCATTGACAGCATTCACCAACTGGTACGTCAAGTCTTTTTTTGCGAAAAACTGATTTTTTGTTTTTCCAAACGTGTAAAACTCTGTGTTTGTGTGTTGCAGTGGAAAGGGACCACCCAACCCATGAAACTCAACAAGCGGCCTTCCAACGGCCTGCTGCGTCACATCCTACAGCAGGTCTACAACCACTCCGTCACCGACCCAGAGAAACTCAACAACTACGAGCCGTTCTCTCCCGAGGTGTACGGAGAGACCTCCTTCGACCTGGTAGCTCAGATCATTGATGAGATGGAGATGATAGAAGACGACACCTTCGTGGATCTGGGCAGTGGTTAGTAACATCTGTTATTGAAGGCCTATTCTATGGTGGTCCTGAAGTGCAAATGAAATTCACAAATCAGAAAACTCAACGGTGAATTGAAAAACACTGCAAATTCGCTACCATAATTGGTTTAAACAAGTCTTGATTAGCAGTTTCAGGGTGTTTTCACGCCTGTCTTGTTTGGTTCGATTGAATCGAACTCAAGTTTGTTTCCCCCCTTGGTGCGGATCTTTTGGGCAGGTGTGAATACAGCAATCGCACTCGGGTGCGGGCCAAACAGCCGTACCGAGACCCAGCTGAAGAGGTGGTCTCGGTCCGCTTCGAAACAAACTCTGGTACGGTTGAATGGATAAACCAATGAATGGATGACCTTAAGCACACGTGTGGTTTTGTTTATAGTTTCTGGTTCACTTGCAAAAAGGGCAGTGTGAATGCGAACAGCACCAAACAAAAAAAATAAACTTTGTATTTGGTCCGGAACAAAGCAAGTGAACTAGCGGACTTTCCTGGTGTGAATACACCCTAAGATTGAAATTTCATCAAAAATGCACAGCTGTTTGGAAAACGCAACAGCAAATTCGCTAACATGATTGGTATAAATGAGTTTTGATTAGCGATATAAGATTGAAAGTTCATCAAAAATGCACAGCTATTTGGAAAACTCGAGAAAATTCATGACTTTAATTGATATAAACGGATCTTTACTAGCAGTTTAAGAGTGAATTTCCAATAAAACACCACAGCAATTTGGAAGCTTACCTTTAAAGGGGTCATATGATGCGATTTCAAGTTTTCCTTTCTCTTTGGAGTGTTACAAGCTGATTGTGCATAGATAAGATCCCTGAAGTTGCAAAGACTAAAGTCTCAAAACCAAAGAGATATTCTTTATCAAAGTTAAGACTCTGCCACGCCCCCCTAAAACGGCTCGTTCTAACACGCCCCCACATATCTACCTCACTATGTGGAAATATTTGCATAATGCCGCCCAAATGTGCACGCAAAGAAAGAAGGCGTGGTTTCAGTAACCGCAGTTAGTGTTGATGCAGTCATGTCAGGGAGACGCTGTGTGTTTCTAGGCGAAAGCAAAAACACTTTATTTGGCCTTCCGGAAGTAGATGCATTTAGGAATCTTTAAGATTACTTACAACAGAACAGCAATGCATTTTATGGACGACCGTTTCGTGAACCTAGGAGAGGAGGTAATTCTGACTTTGCTATGACAATCTGGCGCTTCTGAATCAGCTACTGTTTTGTTATTAGTTTAAGTATTTGCTATTGACTGTTCAAATGCAAAGTTTTGCGCATCGTGTGTGTGTGTGTGCGTGCGTGCGCGCGCGCGCGTGTGAGAGAGAGAGAGAGAGAGAGACAGCGTCACATCACAGTAGAGTCAGCTGTCTTAACCGCGGCTTGTGTACTGCAAACACATACCAGCTTCATCACTGTGTCTGTCACGAGACTCTGTTCCCCTTTCGGGCTCTGTCTTTACATTTATTTTGAAAGATGAAGCTCACGATTATGGTAAGGGGCGTTACATTTCCGACGAGTGCTTGCGGTGTTCGGCCAATCACAATGCACTGGGTCAGCTGGCCAATCAGAGCAGACTGCGCTTGTCAGAAGGAGGGACTTTGTAGAAAACGAAGCGTTTGAGAGAGGCGGGGCATAGAGGACCTACAATAATGTACAGTATTTGAAAAATAATGTGTTTTTTTAACATTAAAGCATGTCAACATATTCTGTTACACCAAATACACAAAATAATGATCTTTAAAAAAGCATCATATGACCCCTTTAAGATAATAAAAATAGAAGAGCGCATTGGAAAATGCAACTGGGAATCAGAAAACACAACTCAAAATTTACCGCCATGTAAACCGATCTTGATTACCAGTTTAAGATTGAAAGCTCATTTTATGTGACATACAGTGTCGTCTTGGCTTGATATGCAGGAGTTGGTCAGGTAGTCCTGCAAGTCGCTGCAGCCACCAACTGTAAACACTACTACGGCGTGGAGAAAGCAGACACTCCAGCAACCTATGCAGAGGTACCAACAGGAAGCCAACATTAAACACTCCATATACACTCCGACTTCTTGAGTCTGCCTCAAAGTGTATGTTTTGCACTAATATTTATGTCTGAATGTGTTTACAGTCAATGGACAAGGAGTTTAAGAGATGGATGAAGTGGTATGGCAAAAAACATGGCGAGTACACGGTAAGTGTGTGTTCGTTTATTATAACAGATGTTATTACTTCATTATTGTGACTGAAGGAATGAAGTCTATACATACTGATGTTGTTTGGTCTTGTGCGGCAGCTGGAAAGGGGAGATTTCCTTTCAGAAGAATGGAGGGAACGAATAGCCAACACAAGGTGTGATCACATACAGACTAGTTAGATGCTTATAACCAGTTAACATTTTTCAGATTTTTTTTGATTTGTCATAATTTCTTCAACCGTTTGTGTGTTGCTTATTCGTCTTGTATAAGTCTATAGTCTGATGTGCTCTTTTACAGTGTTATTTTTGTGAATAACTTTGCCTTTGGTCCTGAGGTGGACCACCAGCTGAAGGAACGATTCGCCAACATGAAGGAAGGTACGTGGTGTCATGTGATTTAAAAAAAGTTAACTAAATAATAAGTAGGGCTGCACAGTCGATCAGTCAAATTGAAAAGCATGAGAGATGGTGTAATTCTCTTTGTGTAAAATGTTTTTAATCAATTCAAATCACAATATTAATCGCATTTGACCATTTTGTGCAGCCCTAACATGAAGTAAATGGCACTTGGCTGCTAACATTTGAAAAAGAAGGGGGTCTGTGTCAGTGTAGCTCAAAAGCACCTGTGTCAACATGTCGTTCTTGACCTTTGACCCCAGTCAGGCTTGTTTTTTGGTTCGCATTCATCTGCAGATGTTGAGGGGATGATATGTGTTTAGGTTTTCGCCTCTCTGTTACTTGGGAGTGTTTTGATTCAATTTCGTCTCTGGTAGGTGGAAAAATTGTATCCTCAAAACCTTTTGCACCTCTTAACTTCAGAATAAACAGTCGAAACTTGAGTGGTAAGTATAAAACTTTGTACGTCAGGTTTCTCTTACAAAAGATGGTACTATACAATAACTGCCATTAACTTTAAAGATGTATTTCTTTAGTACCATGGTAATACCATGGTAAAGGTAAACGTTAAGATGCGGTCAAAGTTAACGTTGTTTGGCGAAATTTCACAGGTTAAATCCAGTCATTCTGAAAGGAATCTCCACGATCGTGAGTGTGGAAAAGTTGGTCATATGTCTTAAAGGGATTGTTCACCCAAAAATGAAAATTCTGTCGTCATTTATCTCATGTTGTTCCAAACCTGTATGAGTTGCTTTCTTATGTTGAACACAAAAGAAGATATTTTGAAGATTGCTGGTAATCAAACAGTTGGTGGTTGCCATTGACTTCCATAGTAGGAAAAAAAATACTATGGAAGTCAAAGGCAACCACCAACTGTTTGATTACCAGCAATCTTCAAAATATCTTCTTTTGTGTTCAACATAAGAAAGCAACTCATACAGGTTTGGAACGACATGAGGGTGAGTAAATTATGGCAATGTTCATTTTTGGGTGAACTATCCCTTTAATGCAAGTGTTTTTTCGAGCAAAATTTCACTAATGCGTAAAAATTTTGCGACAAAAATTTTACAGTGTCAATAGTGTAGTAATGTATGAAGCAACACTCACATAGAAGTCCAACCAAGCAGCTTTCTGTTAGCCAACGTGGCAAATTCGTGTGAAAAATCTGCGTAGGAAAGAGTTTCACCTTTACGTGAAATTCCCAGTTGTACAGATGTACAGAATTATACAAATTTTGCAGAGCAATGTAAATATGACCGCACCTTTCCAATGTTTAATGGTCTTTATTGTGTTTGTTTTTAGATATTGGCACAATAATGAGAGTAGTTGAGCTGTCTCCTCTGAGGGGATCGGTTTCGTGGACGGGGAAGCCAGTGTCGTACTATCTGCATACGATAGACCGCACCATAGTAAGTGCCCTTTCATTTGTGTCACATGGGTTTCGTTGTTCCTCTTGGTGTACAATGGGTCTCTTATTTGCATTAGCTATTATTGTTAGGCAAATGACGTTGAGTGTGGCTTTGTGAGCATCACATGTACTGATATCTAACAAATATTTTTTTTCTTGCAGCTTGAAAACTATTTTTCTAGTCTCAAAAATCCTAAACTCAGGGTAAGACTTGTTTGGTTCTCATGTTGTTTATGGGTTTTTGGACAAAATATCAAGCTAGATCTCTTCCCACAACACACGTAGCTTGTTTTTGGTTCCAGGAGGAGCAGGAGGCAGCCAGAAGGCGCCAGCAGAAGGACAGTAAGGAGAATAAGAGCAACACCACCACCCCGACTAAGCCCAAGGAGCACAAGGTAGACCTAGAGGAGTTACTCGTTTATTTATTTTAATTAATTCATTTTATTCACTCACACACACACACACACACACATATATACATACAGAAGTTTTTCGGAGTCTGCCAAGTTTTCAGCTCTGGAGAGAGGCAGAGTGTTATGAAATCATCTCGCAAATGTACATCTCAGGAGTTCATGTAGGCCTGCCGAACCAATTAGGTCAACACCTTTCAAAAATATATATATATATATATATATATATATATATATTATATATATCAATTGATCAATATTTTATTATATTTTTTTCAGTATTTTGTTTTCAATTTATATATTATTTTTTTGTATTTATTTAAAAAATATTTATTATAAATTATTTTATTGTAAATTATGATTTTGTTTAATAATTACATTTCTAAATAAATTATGTATTAATTTTAATTTTATGCATTTTAAATGTTTTTAATACATTTATTAATACATTTATATATAGATATATTAAATTAATAATTTTGTACATTTATGAATTTATTTTAAATGTATTTATTCATAAACTTTTTATTTACCTATTTAATTTTACATTTATTTATTTAGAATTATTTAGAATTTCTTTATTTTTATATTATTATTATTTTAAATTATTTTGTTTAATTACTTTTGTAATGAAAGTGTATTTTAATTGTATTTATTTTAAATGTATTTACTTATACATTTATATTTATTTAAAGATTTATGAATCTGTTTTACATTTATTTATTTTAAGTTTTTCCTTTTCTATAAATTAAATTTCTGCCCAAGGAGCACAATGTAGACCTATAGCAATCACGTTTATTTCAAGTTTATCTATTTGTTTATTCATTTGAAATCTATTTATGCGTTTGTTTTAAATTTCCATATTAATAAATATATTTATTTTAAATTATTATTAATGTTTTTAATTAATAAAATTTCTGCTTAAGGAGCACAAGGTAGACCTACAGGAATCACTTTTATTTATGTATTCATCTATGTACTTTACGTTTATACATTTAAAATGTATTTATATAAATATAACTTATTTGTATTTAATTGAAAATCTCTTTACCTTGTGCACCAGGCGCAGCATGACTTTGGTGGTGAGGAGGAGCGCTCAAACTCGCTCGTGCCAGTGAAACCGTCACCCAAACCCCGCCGGGCCAAACTGCTGCCCAGGGGCCGCAAGCTCGGCAACAGGAAGCGCGGGCGGCCTAAGAAGGCTGCCGCTGCCACCGCAGCCGAGCGCAAGAACAAGAAGAGCCAGATCGCCCTTGATCTGCTGCACGCCAAGACCCTCTCAGCGGCCCCCCCTCAAGGTGAGACACTTGCCTAAAACCGGCACGCCTTTGATGGCTATTTATCAGAATCAGAACCTTTGACATTGACTTTTGTGGTTTGGTTCAATCCGTAGATGCATACAGGTCACCTCGGAGTCCTTTCTATCAGCTACCTCCCAAAGTGCAGCATTATACATCAAGCCAGCTTCTCATGGGCCCCACTCCACCAGGCCTGCAGGCTCTGCTCGGTACGTTCTGCTCTCCTTTCATATTTAACATGAGGAGATCCATTTCAGTCCCACAGACATGCTCATGTATCTGCTCTAGTTACACAGTCAATCACCCAGTTAACATAAACCACCTCGCTCTTGCTCTAGATAACGTGAAAGTCCAGTACCTGCAGTTCATGGCCTACATGAAGACACCACAGTACCGGACCAACCTGCAGCAAGCCCTTGAGCAGGAAAAGGTGAATCTGTCTTCTTAGTGTGTGTATATATTACTAATGATAAACATTGTTAATAACTTTAAAATAACAAATTAATAAAACTAGTATTATAAATTAATTAATCAAGTAATATGTAATTTTATATATATATATATATATATATGTATGTGTAATTTTAACTGTATTAATTATTAATAATCTCCATTATAATTAATAATAATAAAATGAATAAAATAAAATTGTATGCATAATGCTAATATTGTTATTGTTATTTATTAATTTTATTTGCTTAATAATAATAGACACAATAATGAATTAATTCATGAGAAAATATTTTAGATATTTAAATATACAATTTATAAATTATTGCAAAAATTGTGTATTTTATTTTATTTTAAAAATGCCATAAATTGAATTTGTAAAAATATTTTAAAATATTTGTTTAATAACAATACTACTAGATTGTAGAAATAATAATTGAGAAAAAGTATTTGTATATATTTAAATAAATATTTGTGTTATTTATAAATTACTGTGAAAAATATTTTAGTTTATATATACATAAACACAAAAAGAAAATTTAAAATGTTTTTTTTTTTATTTGTGTATGTTCTTTATTATAACCTATTAATTAATTAACTAACAGTATTCAGTATTTCCACAGTTTTGTGAATTTGTGAGCTCAGAAAATATATGGACTTTATGGTTTTGTCATAACATTATTGTTTTTAATAATATTATTAGAAATAATAATAATTAGTGAAGATATTTTAGATATTTAAATGTATAATATATATGTTATTATAAAAATGTTGTATTGTCAGTTTAAATTTTTCAATTTTAAAAATGACATGTATTTTATTTAAAATATTTGTTTAAAAACAATACTATAAGTAATAGAAATAATAATACATTAATGAGAAAACAAAATAGTTTTATATATTTAAATATAATTATTTTTGTTATTTATAAATTATTGTGAAAATTATATTTTACTTTGTTTGTTTTGCTTTATAAACACTAATAAAAAAGAACAACTGAAAATAAATTTCTGAATTTTATAAATATAAATGTCAAATGTATTATAATTTGTTAACTAATTAGCAGTATGTTTTCCCCAGTTTTGTGAATTTGTGAGCTCAGAAAATATATGGACTTTATGGATTTGTCATAACATTATTGTTTAACTTTTCTCTCCCCGTGTCTTGTGTCACAGCTGAGACACACAGAACTGTCCGGTCAAGCCCAGCAGCTGCTCAACACTTGTCACACTCA
This sequence comes from Sinocyclocheilus rhinocerous, assembly GCF_001515625.1. Classification (NCBI taxonomy): domain Eukaryota; kingdom Metazoa; phylum Chordata; class Actinopteri; order Cypriniformes; family Cyprinidae; genus Sinocyclocheilus; species Sinocyclocheilus rhinocerous. The sequence goes on along the minus strand of NW_015664180.1, from coordinate 739,718 downwards.
TAAGGAGAGGATCAGAGACCTTTTCCAGTCCAAACTAGAGGAGGTAAGACTTTCTCAACCTAGTGAGCTGACTACCTAGTCAACACTTTCAGATCGGTGATATGTAGGCATCTGTGCTAAATGTAACCCCTCTGCCGCCCCTCTCACAGCTGGGTGTGAAGGCGGTGACCGTGGAGGACCTGGTACAAGCTCAGAAGGAGATCACAGCCCACAACATGCAGCTGAGGGAGCAGACCAAACAGCTGGAGAAGGACATGGCGGAGCTCCGCGATCAGAGCCTGGTGCTGGTGAGTGTTCCGCAATAAACCCTCATGGCCTGCCTCGACGGAGCAGAAGGATACTTATGATTCAGAAATGAAAGTTTCTGGCAGAAATTGAACTGAACGCCCATTGCTCGTATGTTTGTGTGTTTGTCAGCTGAAGGCTCGGTGTGAGGAGCTCAAGCTGGACTGGGGATCTCTGTGTTTGGAGACTCTGTTGAAAGAGAAAGCGGCTCTGCGAAGACAAATCTCGGAGAAACAGCGCCACTGTCTGGAGCTCCAGGTACTCACATGCACATTTTTCTCAGTCAGCTCAGAGCTAATAGGCCATTGCTTCTTTACCACAGTTGGTACAGTTGATGCTGTGGCACGCTGATCTTGGTGCTTGTGCGGGTTGCACTGGTTCAGACCTGGCCTGCAACATGGTACAATCTCATTTTCCTTCTCTGGACTTTAGTAATTTCCTGTTTCCCCACTATTTTGGTCTCATAAAGATGCACTGTGATGACAACCACACAGATTTTTTTGTTGTTTTACATGAATGGTTATGACAACTTGCATGTGTATGTACCATTTTCTAACCAATTAAACATCTGAAAAAAGATTAGGAAAAGATTTAAATGTATTACTTATGAGTTAATCATTTTTGTTTCTAAGGTTTAAGTAGATTTCAGTTGTTTGGGTCATCTAAAAAAAAAACTTGCCGCAACCTACTAGTGGATTGGTTTCATATTTAAAAGTATCATTACGTTTTTTTCCCAACATTTCATATTTGTATGTTAAAAAAAATGTCAAACATTTATCTTAAAACATTATTTATGCATTTGGAATTTTACTGTGTAAATGTATTAATGGAACCTCTCATTTAAAAAAAAAAAATTCAGATTTTTTTGATAATATGAATGTATTATTAATAGTTCATAATTACATATACACATATATATCTTTATTTTTAAATAATCAATATCTAAAATATATACAGTCCTTCATCCCAGCAAAATGTGTGTATAATTTTATATGTAATTATATAATAATTATAATAATAATAGCTATAATATGCAAAGTATTTTTATATAATTAAATGTAATTG
>NW_015664180.1:732203-738201 GCF_001515625.1 Sinocyclocheilus rhinocerous | reverse complement strand
TATATATATATACATTTTCTATTACTCTAGCTTTTATCTTTCCTGTCATAGACTTGTTTGTGAGTGTTCTGACAGAAGCTTGTTTACAGAAAACTGAACTAGCTCCTATAAGGATATTTTTACCATGAGCAGTGTGGGTTGGCTGTGTCTGTGTTTACATCAACGACTCCCCCTGGTGTTTCTTTGCAGATCAGCATCGTTGAACTAGAGAAGAGCCAGAGGCAGCAAGAGCTCCTGCAGCTCAAGTCTTACAACCCGTGTGAGGAGTCCCCCTACCAAAAGGCCCTTCCTGGTCCAGAGCCCCGGCCCACACTGGATTTCGTCACCCCCAAACTCACCCCACACGCCTCTGCGGGGCTCAACGGCCTCAGCCCCGAACTATCCATTAACGGCACAGCCTCGCCGGGTTACGAGAGGGGCAGTGGCAGCGGAATGGGCAAAAACGAGCTCCTCACCCGCTACCTGCCCATTTCCCCTGACCACGAAATTGTGCCGCCCACCCCAGACTCAAGAACCAGGCAGCTAGGGCAACCCCTGCCCGACTACACCCGCTTTTCTCCAGCTAAGATTGCCCTCCGCAGGCACCTCAACCAAGATTCGGCTGCCAATCAGTTTAGAGCCCTAGGCAACATCCACCGGTGAGTAAAATTAACGTTAGTTGACTAAGTACTTGTTGATTGGTCACTGATCACTCGCAGCTCTTTTCAGGGGTGACACCGGTGCGGTTTCATCTCCAACGCTGGGATTAAAACATTCTTGCTCCTCACCCAGTTCAGCTGATATTCAAGCGACCATCACACCCAAGAGCACAGATAAAGAAAAGAGCCCAGCTGCCCCCGGCGACACCATAACCAGTCTACCAATCAGCATCCCCCTCAGCACTGTGCATCCCAGCAAACTTCCTGTCAGCATCCCACTGGCCAGCGTGGTGCTGCCGAACCGTGCAGAAAGATTGGTATGGATCTGTGTGGGAGGAAGTCATGATATACAGTCTTGTGGGTGTTTTCTGCAAACATTTTAGCAATTATACAAGCTGTGGTTTTCTTTTGTCAGAGGAACACTCCTAGTCCAGTTTCGAATCCTGCAGGACAGAGCAATGGCAAGCCGCCTCTCACGCCTACCTCAGGTACAGTCCCGCTGCCTACTTTGGCCTGCTTTGTTTGTCATAGATGAAGCTTAGCAGTTAGTTAGTGCATGTAATTCAAACCATTGCACTAGGAAACTTGACTTTTGCCACGTTTTGGAAGTTAGCATGAAATAAAATTGCATGTTATTAAAATTTATATTCCTTTTTAGAAATAAATAAACAATACTGCTTTAAAAAGACCACAATTTAATTAAGCCTTTTTAAAAATCCTAAAAAGTGGTTTTTGAATGTGGCCTGTGGTGCTCACATGGGCAGTGTGTGTTTAATTCCGACTTGTGACCATTCCTGATCCAATTTTCCCCATCATTTCCTGTGCTTTCTTAATTTTGTAATCAACTGAATTGGCAAAATGGCCAAAGGTCTGCTTTTTTTGACCACCTCCATCCTGGAACCACATAACCAGACATAATAGGACAAGGATTCCCGCAGTCTTGGAAAACCTGTATGAGGAAGCCTCATTTTAAAAGTGTGATTTCTAGACCTAGATAAGTCATGTAAATTAATAAAATCTTAATTTTTATGATAAACTTTTTAGTTATTCCAACCTATTATATATTATATAATTATATATTTTATCAGTTAAAAATTGTGAGCAAAAATTATTTAAAAAAATTCCTTATCCAGTCGGCGCCGATAGCCTCATGGGCAGCGTGCCGACATACAGCGCCGTTGCGCTACGAGCGTCCCGAATTTGTATCCCTGCTTGACGACCTTTGCCGATCCCACCCCTCTCTCTCTCTCCCACTTCGCTTCCTGTCAACTCTAAACTGGCCTATCAAAATGAAGGCAAAAACAACAAAAATAAATCTTAAAAAAAAATTCTTATCCAGTAAATCACAAGTGACTGCAAAAGGCTTGTAAATTCATTGGTTAAAAAAAAAAACTATTATATATTATATAATTATATATTTTATCAGTTAAAAATTGTGAGCAAAAATTATTTAAAAAAATTCCTTATCCAGTCGGCGCCGATAGCCTCATGGGCAGCGTGCCGACATACAGCGCCGTTGCGCTACGAGCGTCCCGAATTTGTATCCCTGCTTGACGACCTTTGCCGATCCCACCCCTCTCTCTCTCTCCCACTTCGCTTCCTGTCAACTCTAAACTGGCCTATCAAAATGAAGGCAAAAACAACAAAAATAAATCTTAAAAAAAAATTCTTATCCAGTAAATCACAAGTGACTGCAAAAGGCTTGTAAATTCATTGGTTAAAAAAAAAAAAAACTCGCTGCAACTCGAGTTCGATTCCCGTCTCGAGGTCCTTTGTCGATCCCGCTCCCCTCTCTCCACCCAGTGCTTTGCTGTCATCTCTCTACTGTCTTGTCCCAGGCATAAAAACCCCATAAATATAAAAAGAAGAACATTCAACTCTTAAAACATCTGGAATTCTGATATTTAATTCACAGAACCAACAAGGGTCCATACAGAACCAACGAACCCCAAGAACCAACAAGGGTTTAAATGTAACTTTTGCATACTGTCATAGACATTGGGGGGGGCTGTATTCAGAAAGAGTTGAGAACGTCCAATCTAATCTAACATCATCCATCTATGTAGTTTACATACTTTAGTACTGTACTAAATCCAAAATCCGTTTCCTCCTAGGGTATTCCTCCAGCTCAGGGTTGGTGAATGGCTCTCACTGCGCCATGCTGACCGAGAGCCAAGACTGTGACGCTGCGTCCCCTCCCCCTCACAGCACTCCCATCATGGGCCTCCAGCCTCGTGGCTCTGACCTCAGTCCTACGCTGGGCACCGGAGGTGTGCTGCAGTACGCTGACGGCCCACCGAGGCTTCCTGAGGACGGCCATAACCGGCAGGGTCCCGAATCCGACACGGAGCCCTTGGACAGCGAGGCTCGTCGCCGTATCTTTTTCTCCTCGTCCTCTTCTTCCTCCTCGTCTTCGTCCTCCACAGGAGGCTCAAGGCTCCACCACGGGTCGGTAAAGCAGGGTCACCATCATCACAGTAAGCACCATCACCACCATCATCATCACTCTCCGAGCTCCCACAGCCAAGAGGGGCGGAAACGAGGGCGGCGGAAGCGCAGCTCCTCTGGGGCCATTCCCATTAGCGGATCCCCCAAAAGAAGGGCATTTCCAGGACTTGGCTGCTCAAGTCATTCTTCTGGATCACCACTTAATATCAATTCAATGGTGAGCGGACAAAAAATGGCATCTGTTGGTATTGCTCAAACTTACGATTGGCCTGAAATCAGACCCGAAATGTTTGTTCTTTTACCAGGTGAACAACATAAACCAGCCTTTGGAGATCTCCGCCATTTCTTCCCCGGAGCAGTCAGGACGAAGCCCGTGCGGGACAGATCTAGATCAGCCTCCTGTGCTCAAAAGAGAGCGTCCCCTGGAGCTCAACAACACAGGCCGTTATTCCTCAACCCCTAGTTCAGATGAAGAGGGCACCAATTATGCCCCGGACACCTCTAGTTCAAGCCGGTAATTGCTCTTTTCTTTCAAATCCGGTTCATTGGTGTTTAAACTTTGTAGATCATCGAAAAGATGGTTGATGGAGAACTGTTTTCTCTTTCAGAATTGAACGGAAAATCGCCACCATTTCCTTAGATCGAGACGGACCCATGAGAGATGTGGAAAGGAGTAAGTGCGGTGCATTTTGGCTTATGGACATTTCACGTTCTGACTCCACTAGCTATTTCTCATGCAATGTGGCATTTTACAGGCTTGCAAGGACGTAAATCAGGTGCCAGTAGTGTGAGCAGTGAGGTATCATCTTCGTCTGGATCCAGCAAGTGGAAATCCACCTTCTCCCCAATCTCTGACCCCAAGCCAACTCCTCCGGATCACCGCCAGGGTGGCTCGCCATTCGGTGTGGGGGCTTCCCGAGGCGGTACGGACTCCGACTCGGACCAGAAACCGCAGAGGAGAGGGGAACGTGAGCGGGAGCCTTACGGGAACTCGAACCTCTTCCTCAGTCAGGATGGTGGCGGTCGCTCAGTCGTCAGTGTATCAGAGCGGCCCCTGCAGAGACAGAAATCGCGGGAGTGGGACCTGAAATCCGTAAGCGGATTGGCCAGCCAGAACCTCTTTATATCCGCCGCGGCCAGTGGAGGCATTTTGAGTGGGAAAGTGGGCGGGGCCGTCACAGTTTCCTCTGCCTCTCCAGTGGGACAGTACTTCCCCCTGGGCGGGGCTTCGGTCCTCCAGTCCTTATTTGGAGCTCAGACGCCCGGACCCGCCACCGGCGGAGCCCCCCGGTTGGTCAACGGACATTCGGCGCTCAGCAGTTTCTCCAGCGCCGGGCTGGCAGGGGGCGCTGCAGGAGGTGAGTTGGATATCTTCTGTCTCTCTTTCTGTTTTCCGGTGAATATTGAGCTCATGGTCAGAACAGTCGCTTGGGTGTAGGAAAAAGGTAAGTTAAGGCCCAGCGCTGCCACCTTGCCTGGCTCTCCCACACTGCTTGCTGTGCTGACTGTGCAAAGGCTACAGCTACACACCTAGAGGAAATGACAGCAGGTTGTAGTAAGGTGAATTTCACAGAAACATGTCTGACATATATTTCACCCCAAAGTCGAAAGGAAAAAGTATATGTATAATTAATATTTTTTTCCCACTTTTTTTTTTTTTTTCCCACTTTTTTTTCTTCTTTTGATTTTGCTGTGAAATATAACATGTTCTTGACATGCTTTGTGGGATTCACCCAATGAAACGTACAATTTGAATACAAAACTTACAAAGCTCAGGCCTTTTAAATAATTTTCACTGGCCTTGATGGTGTAAACTGCTGATTTAAAGGCCTGTGAAAATGTCAGAACTGTTAAGCTCTCTGTTGCTTATGAGATTGGCGAGAAACTCCTCTGCTTTTATGGCTGTATTTCAGGCCTTCACATTTTCTCTGGGTGTTTGACTTAATTGCAGGTCTTGTTTTTGGGTGTTGAGGCATTTCACTGTGTACCAGCACCTCGCAGTCCACAGAGATGAATTAGTTACTTGAATAATCTGATGGATGGATAGAGATTGATTGATTGAGATAAATCTAAATAGAGAGACATTTATAAACGGACATAGAAATATGGAGATAGATGGATAGATATGTAGATAGAGATATTTGCATATAGATATAGGTAGATGGATATTGATAGATGGCTAGAGAGAGAAATGGTGGATAGATAGACATGGATAGGTAGATATGGAGATAGGTAGTTGGATATGGATGGATGGATGGATGGGTAGAGATAGTTGGATATAAATGGATGGATAGAGAGGTGATGAATAGAGAGATGGATGGATAAAGATAGTTTGATTTAGATGGATATAGATGGATGATAGATACATGGATTGAAAGATGGATATAGTTGAATGGATGGATAAATGGATATAAATTGATATAGATATAGGTAGACGCATGTAGATGGATAGAGAGTTGTATTTAAAGATATAGATATGTAGATGTAAATGGATATAAATATTAGTTATAGACTGGTGGATATATAGGAGTAGAGATAAGGATAGATGGATATAGACCGATGTATTCTATATGTAGATGTATATATAGTTAGAATCTCCATAAGCTTTAAATTTATGCACACATTTGTAAAACCCAAACATTAATTGCAAATCGTTAATTACCCTTTATGTACCGTATAGAAGAGGTGTGCAGCTCTCAGGTTTGGTGTGAGGTGCTTCTGGTCCATCAGCGCAGTGCCTCGTCGCTTTAATCTGTGCTTGTTTGTTGGATTGGCTTGCTGTTGTGCACAATCTGGCTCAGCCCCCATCTTCTGTCTCTCTGTCTTTTGCTCCCTCTCTGTGCTGTATGTCTGTAGGGATTTTTCACCACATGGTGCCTTCAGTCTCCTCCCAGCAGTCTGGGGCCAATCTC
>NW_015664180.1:729570-732161 GCF_001515625.1 Sinocyclocheilus rhinocerous | reverse complement strand
CCCCCGCTCCGCCCCCTCCCCTCCTGAACGCGTCCTCCGCCGCCCCATCCCAACCTTCCTCCCCACGTCCCGAGCGCCACCAGTCCTCAAGGCCGCAGTCGTCCCTCCCCGCCTCCACCTCCTCCCCGTCTCTGGCCGCCACATCTGCTTCCTCCACCTCCTCCGCTTCCTCCCGGCCCTTCACTGTGCACTATCCCCCGCACCTGCCACCTCCACACCCTCCCGGCAGCGCAGGTTCAGGTGGGGCTGGGACGTCCTGGAGGACTCTGGGTATGCAGGCATCCTACACGGCCTCGCAGATCCCCGGCAATCGCCCCAGATAGGACACGTCCAGGTGTAGGAGGGTGGGGGGAGGGGGCAGTTTGACGTGGAAATAGACTATTGCTAGACGGACACAGGGAAGCTACTGCGCTCTGCCAGCTATAATGTTATGAGTCCCAACAAGTTATGTGGTGTTGGCATGGAAATGGGGTACATGCTTTGCTGCTTTTCTTTTTTTTTTTCGTAGCTGCATTTCCTGCGAGTTCTTTGGGTTTCAGAAACCAGCTGTTAGACTATTTATGTCAGAATTGCCGTTTTGTTTGAAAATATCATTACATGTTCAGGGCTCAACAATGTGAGGAGTGAATCGGAGTGATTTCTACTTTTACTAGCCCACAAAAATGCTATTTTATTTTACGTAGCAAGAATACACAAAACGTATTAGTAATGTATTTTTGTAAGCGTTTGAAAAATATTTATTTTTTTCATTAAATGTTTTTCCCCTGTCGAAAAAGGACATTTAAAAAGGCTAATTTGGATATTTTACTATGTTCCAATTAAATAGAATATTTTAGTAATTTTATAATGTAACTAAATTTCATAAACTTTTTTTGCTGGTTTGATTATGATGGTTTATTGTGCAAAATCTTATTGCGATACAATGTTTTAAAAATCTTATATCATAATATTATTTTATTATTAATTGATTTATGAATGTGTGTGAATCATTTTAATAGCTTATTTAACTTGATTCAATTATTGATTTGATTCATATTTTATTTTATAGAATATGAATAAATTATGAATTAAATAAAACCATAAGGAAAGGTCAATTGACTGAAATTTAGCTAATAAACATATTTGTGATGGTACACATTTGAGTAGTGTGCAGGATATATACGTTTTCTACTGTAATTCTAAAATATGAACCAATTTATTAAGTTAAATTGAATATTTTTTATGATTCATATTATAAAGTATAATACAAAATATCTACTAATTATCAAACAACTTAAACATTTAATAATAAAAAAAAAATTATATTTGTATTTGTACATAAAGAAATCATGTTTTGCACAGTAAGCCATAATAATCATCCAGGAAAAATGGTTATAAAATAGTTTATTATTTTGTTGTATGTAATATTATTACTTGTATAAAAATAATATAAAATTCATACAATTTTTAGCCCATTGTAAATGATGTTTACAAGCAAGTCCCTCTTGCAGAATTTGAAAAAAAACAAAGGAAGTTTTAAACATTGCAGTCCAAATACATAAGTTTGTCAGGCATGTAAATTGTTGAGCCCTGATGTTGATGAAATATGTCCACATCTTGTGTAATTCCTGGATTTTACCCCCGACTGGTTACAGGTAACTGAAGAAATCTACCTCAACCCAACATAACCTATGCAATGGACAGGTGTGGACCAATGGGCTCGACTCGCTCACCGGTGCTCAAACTTTTGTTAAAAGACGCCACTGTAAAACTGGCATGGGTATCAGAACTTATCACAGGTGCAGCTTAACACACACACAGCCCCTGAATCACATTCAGATTGACACAGTATGCAGCTTATTATCAATAATTGTGAGTTTAACATGGCCTTACTGATGGATGGTTTTCTAAATTTGCAGCCATCTTCTGGTGGATTCACAATCGATGACACAGGAAGCGTTTTAAATGTCAGGAATATAATTAGTCAGTCCGGTTTCAATGGGCCGTATGGTTTAAAACCGAAATATTTCCAATACTGCGACACAGTACATCGTGTATGCTTTCTTTTCATTTTGTTATAATGGGAAGATCTGCGAATGTGTAGAACTACCTAAACTTGCCACACACACACACACACACACACACACACACACACGCACACAAAAAAAGACTTGTGAATCTCTGTAACCTTGCTGCTGTTATCAGTGGAAAGAAATGTGGCTTTTTGTGATTGACAACTCCTATTCGGATGGACTCCATGAAGCCCCTGGAGCCTGATACCGTTCCCGTGCTGGGACGTCACCCTTACAGCCTGAGCTTGTGCTGTGAACTCGCTATTTTAGTGAAATTGATGTTAACAAACCTGTCCGATAGTTTAGTAGTCACCTTGACTTGGGCATTTTAACTTCTCATCATATGAGTTATTTGCCTTGTAAGGTGAAATATGTAGGAAACCACAAGCTCCAGCTGTGTAAGGGTGAATCTGCAAGTGATATTTTACCTCAAAAAGAAGACTATTTGAAATTATTGCTTAATATTAAAACCAAGATTTTTTTTGGTAATTGTGAAATTTTTCATGACTGTTAAGCACATTTTCCCTAAATTCTCATTAC
>NW_015664180.1:712435-729560 GCF_001515625.1 Sinocyclocheilus rhinocerous | reverse complement strand
TATATGTATGTATATATATATATGTATGTATATATATATATATATATATATATATATATATGTATATGTGTATATGTATATATACATGTAAATGTGTGTGCTTAGCAATTATACATAATTTAGTTAAATTGCAATACTATTTTGCATTGCAGTACTACACATGCTTATTGTTTGTGAAAATATGTTTTGCAGTACATCTATAACATTTTTTCTTGCAGTTTTGGGAGGTGAAATTGATTCATGAAAATCAAGTCACTACAAAAAAAATAAGCTTCTATTTTTATTATTAGTATTTTATTTTTATTATTATTTTACGTTCCTTTTTGGGGTGAAATATGACCAGGCATGTTCTTGATGGGCTTCATGAGATGCACCAATAATTAAAATAATTTCATTTTATTTTTACACTGGATAATTTACCTGTGGAGCTGTTCATGACAAACATATTAAAACAGCATGTCATTTTTAAAATGTAAGCTTTTATTAATCAAAGGGAAAAATGGTAATTTTACGTGCATGTAAAATAAATTATAATTTAAAAAAAAATGAAATAAATGCACCTTCCAGGAATACACGATTAAAACACAATCTGCAGGGAGAGAAGCAGTTAGAGTCAGAATGAGCGACAAGCCTGTAAGGAGCTATTTAATCAGGTTAGTTACTTTAACTACCAGATCTTATTGAATCACTACGCTTACCGTTTGGTTTAGGGCCCCGTTTTAGTACTCAAGCTTCCATGTTCCTAACAGTTACTGCTGAACCTTTAATACAATGCACATATTTTGTTGAATTGCGGTGTCTTACACGGTACAGGCTTATTCAGGTGAATCTGGTGCTGAACCATATTCCTCGCAGATTTCATAGGCGTTTTCCTTCGGATTCCCAAATCCGATGTTGTCGTGGTGCTCTTCGCAACCTGGAAAGCCAGCGCACGCTTGTACATACAAACACACTGATTAAAAGATGTACACACACTGGGAAAATGCAAGATCACAAAACGACAAAAAACTACTGGGCAACTTCAACTCATCCTTTTGTTTCTCTTTTATTCCTTTGTGTATGTTTTTTTTTCTGTACTGTGAATGGTAGTCTCTCTCGGACTGTATAATTGTGTATATAATTTGGGTTATTTATCATTTTAATGTTCTGCCTTTGTTATTTCTTTTGGTTTGTGATTGCTCTTATTTTGTATTGGAGCAGAGCACAACATGTGGAAAGTGTATGTACTTGACTCGCGGTCTAAAAAAAATGGTGCTACAATCTGTACAACTTTAGACTGTGCTTATTTATATTAAGATCATCATCAACAACAACAACAACAAGAAATGAATAAAGATTTTTTTGGTGCTTCTTTTACACAGGGATGTTTTCAAGCCTTGCGGCATTTATTTTTTCAATATTTATAATGTATTATTTGGCGCCCAGCATGAAACAGCCCCTGCCTGTTTGGATCAGTGCCGTTTTTATCTAGAAGAAACACCTTTTGGTCTTAATCGAACTTAAAGCAGCATGAAAGTACATTGCAGAACTTTATAGGATGATATAACTTTTTCTTTTGAAGTATTTACTTCAGTGGTGCTCCGAAATCGACCTGTGAGACAGGTAGTGAATGCTTTGAATTACACGCATGGCACACTGTTGAAACTGGTGTCATGTGGCGTTTCGTAACATTTTTGATTTCTCGTAAGGAGAACCTGTGCTAAGCCTGTTTGCCTACCGTCTTGGGCCCGTACGGCTCGGTGCTGTTTCTTAAAATCGTTGTTTTCTTCACAAATGTAAAGCAAACAGCTTCATCTTACACAAACTGGTGCTGCTGTTCACACAGATGTCGAAAATACCAGAGCGCCCGTACCAAAACCTACAATCCACTATCAAAGCCTGTCCTAGAGTGCGTCGTGTAACCTAGAGTTTGAGCCTATTGCGTATCGTGATGTGAAGTTGTTCTGATGTGACCGGTCGTAGATTTGGCTAGTGTTTTGTCAGTTGGCTAGTACTAGTGGTTGACCGATATGAGTTTTCCAATGACTGTTATCATATCTAGAGAATAGGCTAATGTAATGACGTATGTGAAATATCTGGACAATAAAACGGGTAGTTCACCAAACAAAAAAAAAGGCTTTGTCATTGTTTATTCACCCTCATGTCGTTCCAAACCTGTACGGCTTGCTTTATTCTGCGGAACACAAAAGAAAATATTTTGAAAAATGTGGAAAAACCCGCATTTTTGGGGTGCCAAAATTTGGACCCCATTGACTTTGTATGGACAATTTGGGAGATTTCAGCCTGCCTGATATATCGGTCCATCACTAACTGGTACAGCGTTAAAAAAAATAGTCATTGGCGTACAACATCGCCAACTTGGAAGACAAAGCAGGAGTGGATGTCGTCATTGTTTTGCTTCCTTGTTTCCTTTTATTGTGTTTTTGTTGCTTAAGTGTGTGCTCAAGGAAAAATCAACCTCACCTAAGCTTTAGTCAGAATGCTGTGTAAAGGACTATGGTGTATAATAATATTAAAAAACAAAATAAAAACAATGTGTAAATGGTCTTTCTGCCCGATTAACGTGAGGATATTTTGATGGAAAAAAATATTGACCAGTACATTGTTACCAACACTGAGTTTTTTTGTTTTTATAGTAATTAATAGTCATTGTTAATGTTACCTGTTTTAATGGCCAATTTGTGTTTTGATGTCTTTGCAACTGTTTATCAGTGATGGTTTTATGATTTCGTAATCCTGACCATTTTGGATACTCTATAGAACAGTAAGATGCTCTCCTACACTTTAAACAAGGAAAATGCAGCTATAAGATTCATGCACCTCTTGCATTACAAGGGGTAAACATTTAATAAACGTCAATGCAAGCTTTGCTTGTTTTACTTCATTGTGATGTCTCATTTGAACTCTTTTGTCCATCGACGCTGTTTCCTGTTGGGGTGGCAATTCTTGAAATTGATGTTAAGCTATTTAACATGTAAACGGATCATAATTCTTGATGTTGCGTTTTCTCAGGTACATGTATGAGGTTGCATTGCAAAAGGCAACGCTAATCCTTTCGCATGTTATAAATGGAATAAAGAATATGTCTAAACTTGTAAATTCATATAGGCTTTGTCTAGTGTCTCAGGAGCGTCAGTTCTGGCTTTTTGTTCATAGTTTTGCTTATTGAAAGGGAATGTTGAAAATATTGGCTGTCTTCCTAGATGACGGATATAAATGAGAATGAGATTGCTTTACTGTGCATTATTTACCTGTGATAGAAATTTCCACTGAACGGCATATACTATTTTGTAGTCACCAACTCAAAGTTTGTCTGTTGTAGTTTGCCCCCTTTAAGTTATTATTTGGAATACATGCATTCCTATTTTCAATTAATCACATTCTTATGCTTTTTCATGGTTCAGCAGAAATATCACAGGATAATTGTGCAACAACGGCAAACTCCTAAGAGTTGTCATATTTGTGACAATGTTTGGTGCTTTAAACTTATAATGACAGCCTAATTCAGTTGACAAGTTAAATCTCAGCTTTTTGTTAACAAAGGTAATAAAGTGTTTCTAATGAAAGCTCAGTTTGATCAGTTTATTTTTTTTTTTGTATTGCCTTACTAGTATAATATACAAAGATTAATGTCCAGCTGGGAAAAGTAATAACACAACCACTTAGAAATAAAATTGCAACCCAATTTAAAAATAATCAGAGGCAATGCAGGTGACCTTTTGTGAAGGTCACTATACTGTGACCAATATTCCCTGGGGCCTGCTGGTAAATCACCATAACACTTGCTGAATGAAATTTGAAAAGAATGTAATGTTTTTGATATACAATGAAGATCATTCCCTTGCAGCAACATAAAAAAACCGCATAAACACATTTCATTACACCAAATACACAAAATAATGTTCTTTTTAGCAGCATCATATGACCCCTTTAAGCTCTTCCGTGTGCTTGCCAAACAGACCTAAAATAGACTCATCTTTTTGAGAAATGCTTATCTTATAAGAGAGCACTTGCAGTTTGATGTACCAATATATACTTACCTTAATCAACAACTTTTAAAGTATAAAAGTGTTTACGTTTTTGTAGAAATGCATCACATTATACCAGAAATCCTAAAACTAGAGTAAGCTTGTAAGCATTCAAGAAATACCCCTTTCACCAGGAATCCCACATATGGCAAACAATCTAGCATTTTGTCCTCTGTGATTTGTTCCTGTTCTTTTGGCTAAAAGATACCTGCCTTATCTTTTGGGACTGGTCAAACATCTAGCACACCAGCGCTAGAAGGACCTTGAAAGTCTGGAAAACAAGTGCAGCTGTAGGTCTTCCAGAGATCAGGGCTAGGACTAATGAAAGGATTATTGTTGCTGTTCCTTTGACAGTCAGCAATTCACCAAAGTCAACCTTTAGCACTTTTAGTTTCAGGGCTTTTTGCCTTTGTCATAAAAGATACTGTAGATAGGGAAATGGTGCAGGTGTATTTCAACCTAGGTCCCCTTGAGCACTACGGCTCTTATGTGTTGTAATCACCCTTGCATATTTATATTAGCGATCTGTAAATATGCCCAGCAAGGCACATAAACTCAGGTTGCTAGCAATAAGAAAACTAAAAGCTGCAGGTGTCATGGCGCTGTCTTGTCTAAATGGTAACCCATGTTTTGCAGAAAATCTTGCAGCTTTGAAAAGCCATTGAGATTCTCTTAAAAGAGTTTTTCAGTACAAGGTTTGCCATATAGATACAACAGTGCCCCTGTTCATTGTTTTTTGATCAACTCCTTGCAGGGTTTGAACCTACACCCTTTCAGTTACTGACCCAGATATGCCCTTTTACCATGCAATGCTTAATGAAGTCGAGAGCAAAATATAGTAATTTGCAATGGGGATAACAAAAATGTACCCCAAGAGATGAGAACACACTCAGAAGTCTAACTGCATCCCATGGGAATGAAATGAAGAAATTGTGTACACATTTAAAAATAGAACTTTGTTGCAATTTGCCAGCAAGGAGGATCAAACTATTATCCGCTACTACAGCAGTGTGTCTGGGGTCTACAAAGTAATCCATTGTCCGTAAGAGTTCCTCCTCACCTTATCAAAGCTCAAAGGCATGTGATGTCCGTTCACTATCTCTCGAAATTCACACATCCACCACATGCCTCGAATACCCACTGTTACTCCAAGGATGAGCTTTCTTGGCAGGCTGGCTCCACTCAGGAGCACAGGAGGGGGTGTATATAAAACACATCCCCGCTGTTGACCCACCCTCAAACAAGTGCTGGATTTCTCTGCGACTGAATCGGAGAAGATGCTCTTCCACGCAAGATTTTGGCTGATGCTGTTGCTGACTGTGGCGACTGGGTCATATGGTGCCAGCGTAGGACACAAAGAGCAGGATAACAGCCCGAGGGTCACCCAACTATCAGGTCAGTCTCTTCCATTTGTCCCGAATCTGTGTCTTGAGGTACGTTGATGCATTAAAGGGTTAGTTCACACCGAAATGAAAATTCTCATTAATTATTCACCCTCATGTCGTTCCAAACCTGTAAGACCTTCGTTCATCTTCTGAACATAAATTAAGATATTTTTGATGAAATCCAAGAGCTTTCTGACCCTGCATAGACAGCAACACAACTGAGACGTTCAAAGCCCAGAAAGGTACTAAGGACATAATTAAAATAGTCCATGTGACATCAGTGGTTCAATCGTAATTTTATGAAGCCACGAGAATACTTTGTGCACAAAGAAAACAAAAACAATGACTTTAATCAATAAATCTTCTCTTCCGACTTCGACGTGAGTTCACGATAGTACCACGATGCATGCATGTGGTGCTGCTGATGCAGGAGCTGGTGTTCTCACGTAGGGCTGCACGATAAATCGAAATGGAATGAAAATTCTCAATTATTCACCCTCATGTCGTTCCAAACCTGTAAGACCTTCGTTCATCTTCTGAACATAAATTAAGATATTTTTGATGAAATCCAAGAGCTTTCTGACCCTGCATAGACAGCAACACAACTGAGACGTTCAAAGCCCAGAAAGGTACTAAGGACATAATTAAAATAGTCCATGTGACATCAGTGGTTCAATCGTAATTTTATGAAGCCACGAGAATACTTTGTGCACAAAGAAAACAAAAACAATGACTTTAATCAATAAATCTTCTCTTCCGACTTCGACGTGAGTTCACGATAGTACCACGATGCATGCATGTGGTGCTGCTGATGCAGGAGCTGGTGTTCTCACGTAGGGCTGCACGATAAATCGAAATGGAATCGAGATCGCGATTCGACAGAATCTGCGATTGTCATGCGTATCTTTCAGTGAAGCACGGTTCTGTGATCAGCAGTAAATCTCCATCCAAAGGCCAGAGGGCGCTCTCGCGCTGAAACTCCAAATACACCTTGCAGAAGAAACCCAGAAAATGCCTTTCGCTGCAGCTGAATAAACAGAAGATTCAACTGCTTTCATTGATTCAACGTGACTAATAAACACACGACTACGGCAATATACGGTTTATCTGAGTTCTTATTATAATTTTCATTAAAATAAAGTATATTTATAATGCAATGCCTTTATCACTGCTTAGAATACTATGAAATATTTTGCGTGCCTTATTCTGTGTAAGAAGCCACATCATCTCACAGAAGGATTTCTTTCAAACACTCAACTGACGTTATGAATTAGCATACAAACGTGAGTTTGGAGTAAAAATATGTTATTAAATGTGGTATTTTCACATGCTTTCAGATGGAGCAGCATTTACTTCACAGAGCCGTAGTTCACTGAGAAGCTATGCAAACAGCTGTCATTATCGCGAACGATTTCTTCGATTTCAGAATCGTGCAATATAATCGTCTGCGATTTTTTTGGGGGTAACTTGTCAGTGAACTACGGCTATGTGTAGTAAATTCTGCTCCATCTGAAAGCACGTGATGATGATTTCCTGCTGATTACAGAACCGGCTTTTTTAACAAAATGCGCATGACAATCGCATTTGATTAATCGTGCAGCCCTATTCTCACGTAGAACCCGGATGCGCTGCACATTGTTTGCAAGCAGATGAATGCGCATGCACGCATCCTGGTACTGTTGTGAATGTGCATTGAAGTCTGACACAAAAGAGAAGAAATTGTTGAATAAAGTCGTTATTTTTGCTGTAGTTTCATAAAATTAAGGTTGAACCACTGACGATTTCTTCGATTTCAGAATCGTGCAATATAATCGTCTGCGATTTTTTTGGGGGTAACTTGTCAGTGAACTACGGCTATGTGTAGTAAATTCTGCTCCATCTGAAAGCACGTGATGATGATTTCCTGCTGATTACAGAACCGGCTTTTTTAACAAAATGCGCATGACAATCGCATTTGATTAATCGTGCAGCCCTATTCTCACGTAGAACCCGGATGCGCTGCACATTGTTTGCAAGCAGATGAATGCGCATGCACGCATCCTGGTACTGTTGTGAATGTGCATTGAAGTCTGACACAAAAGAGAAGAAATTGTTGAATAAAGTCGTTATTTTTGCTGTAGTTTCATAAAATTAAGGTTGAACCACTGATGTCACATGGACTATTTTAACGATGTCTTTACTACCTTTCTGGGCATTGAACGTGGTAGTTACGTTGCTGTCTATGGAGGGTCAGAAAACACTTAAGATTTCACCAAAAATATCTTAATTTGTGTTCCGAAACTGAACGAAGGTCTTACAGGTTTGGAACAACATACGGGTGAGTAATTAATGACAGAATTTTCAATTTTACGTGAACTATCCCTTTAATTGAACTTATTGCATTTTTACATCTCACAGACCAATTAACATGCTAAAGCAATAGCTTTTAACTTGCAGTGTGATTGCAGTGTGCAAGTTTGTTTTCTTGATTATATTTTTTGAAAATAGTTCCCTGAAGTGGTTGCAGGGGTGTAGGAACCATTTGAAAACTTTTGGGAACAAGTTAAGGCAGGGGTGTCCAATACTGGTCTTGGACGGCCACTATCCTGCAGAGATTAGATCCAACACATTTGACTGGAAGTCCTTGATTAGCTGGTTCAGGTGTGTTTAACTAGGGCTAGAGCTAAACTCTGCAGGGAAGGTGGCCCTTGAAGTGGAGGAGTAACTCATCTGCAAGATTTGAATTGTGTGTGACCAATGAGGAAGACATCCAAAATGTGCAGTGATGAGGGGTCCCCAGGACAGGGTTGAGAACCACTGCTTTAGGTGACGTGTTCTGCCCTCGAATGGTTATCTGACTGACCAACAGGATGGAATGGAGATGAGCAGGAAGTTGCAGATATGGTACGCGTACCCCACACTGCCAGTGAACAGCCGATTGGTCCATCTGCCCATTCAACACATTCCACTGAAGACGTGTCATGTGATGAAGAGCAACTAGCTCACAGTCGTGCCATGGATGACTTCCTGTCAGCCCTGAACAGGGAGAGTGAACTGGGGAGGATGGATTACCAGCAGTTTGGAATATGTTCATCTGGAACTTCAGGTTTGCAGATTTCACATCTAGTACAGCGTTTGGACCAAAAACGAAGTGGCCTCAAGGGTCTACATGCCACAAAAGGTAAATCCATTTTTTCTTGGATTCGTAATTTGATTTCCAGCTAAACCCTGGTTTAAGTTGGATGTTCATTCTTGTCGACTAGTTAACACCATTAGATGAGTTGTGGTTATTTTTTTAGTAGATATTTGGGATGCTGAGAAGGAAGGAGAGATGACTTTAACCCTCACATTCCCAAGGCATGCTCAGCCGGCCAGCCCAGCCTCTGTGACGCTCCTGTTCAGTGTCGATTCCATTAAAGGAGATGGTTTGAGAGTGAAATTCAACAGTCATTCCATCCATCCAAATACACAGGTTAACCTCATAATGATTTAATTTTTTTGAAACTTTTTGACCGTTATGGTAGAGAAAGAACATGAAATGATGGGGTGAAAATGGGGCAACAGGAATGTGAAATGTCATATTGCTGGCATATCAAAGCAGGCGTGTAGCAACCACCTACATTGCATAGTCTTTCTTCCTCAACTGGGTAAACATTATCTTCCCTAATTAATATTCATTATAATAATGTATTTTTCCTATGCTATTTGCCTTTCAGATGGTTTGCATTTCTGAAACTACACGTTTCCTGGTCCTTAAAGCAGGACAAAGTCATGCCCACGTTCACCTTAAACTAAGTGTAACAATTGAGACATGGAAAGATGAAAACCGTGAGACCTTTTTCCCTTCAAAAACAGACTTCTCTTAAGAAGCCTTTCACACTGTAAATTTGAACTCTTTCGGTTACATCTTAGAGCCGAAACCCAGTGTGTCTGAGCTTCGGGACGTGTTGATGAGAAAGGTAGATGGCAGCAATATGTCAATGAAGCCGATCTTAGTTTTCCTCTCTGACCGTGATGAGCAAAGGACACCGCACTTAAAATATCACAGGTAAATTATTCACTTGCTAAAGGTTTAAACTGCTCAATTTAATCCTGCATTATGTGATTAGATAATAACCAAGCTGTTAAGCCATGACCCATTTAAATCTGTACAGTAAAAATGAAAATGGGATAGCATACTGCAATACAACTCATAAGTATGTGAATAGAATACGCAACCTACTACATACATCAGCAAATTGTAAGGAGTTCTATATCCCACAATGCTGATACATATGCTACACAGTATTCCTTAAGCTAATATTCCATTCAGAACATTGCCAATGTTTTTCTTTTTCTTCAGAAATCCACTGGATGAGAAACTCCCATCCAGAACTTATCTTTTCCTCTGCGAGCTGCACAAGTTCTTGAGTGACGTCCTTCCTCAGAAAGAGGGACCGACATCTCAGGAAGGCGCAAACACGGTCTCTTTGGATGCGCTGCATTCCCTTCCACCTCTTAGCCTTGGAGTGTCATCCACAGAGTCCCTGCTATCAGGACTGGTGAATTCCTCCACGCCGACTGTATTTGTCTTCCCTGAGAGGCAGCAAGGCCTGCAGACTCACAGAGTGGCGGTGACACTAGATTCTCCTCTGCTGTCTGTGCTCAGAATGAGACTGGATGAAGCCATGGCTCAGGTGAAACAGCAGGAGGCGGGGCAAAATGTGATTGACAGGCTTCAGAAACTGAGTAAACTAAGTGCCCTTTCTCCAGAAGGAGAGGACGATGAAGCAGGTGAGCATTAAATATATTTCCATATATACTACCTGTCAAAAGATTTTTAAGCACCAATATTCAAAATAAAAGCCAGCTCTTTATGTTCCCATTGAATTGCATCTAAAATACTATAATTCATTTAAACTATGATTCATTTATAGTCGCTAAGGAACATAAACGGGCCCAGTACCGCTCCGTTTTGCTGCTGAAGGCCCTGCAGGTGGTACTCAGTACCTGGGAGGTGGAAAGAGCTCAGAGAGCAGCCAGAGCGGATGAAGATGGCCCATCAGTGCCCAGTCAGTGTCGGCTTCAGAGCTTGTCCGTGTCCTTGAGGAAGTTCTTTCTTGAGCCCTCTAAAGTCAACATCAACAACTGTGAGGGAGAGTGTGGATTCCCCCTGACCAGTGGCAACAACCACGCCATCCTCCTGAACAGCCATATTCAGAGCGGCCAGCCCGTCAATCGCTCTCTCTGCTGCGTACCGGTGGAATTTGATGACCTGTGTGTGATCGAGCTGGAGAGCGAGGGCACCAACATCTCCTTCAAGACCAATGTGGTAGCGACCAAGTGTGAATGTCGCTGACGCCCTCCTTTTGCTCTTTGAAATGCGCTTATGCATGCGTATATAGCAACATATGAATAAAACCTCATACATCTGCATTTATTTTTGCTTGTAAATACACAAAGCTCTAGGTTTTCTCAAACTGACCTGGTACATTATGCAAACATGCAACATAAAATGTCATTTGAAGTGTAAATTAGGTAATTAGGGGGATATTTTGCATATTCAATGATATAAACAATATTTTAGACCACTTTAGCTGTATGAAATAATTAGCTGTCCCGTTAACATAGATTTGCATCAGTGCTGAGCGCATTAAAATATTTGGCTGTGTTAGAATAAAGTAAATATTCAAAAAGCATGTTATCTCTGTCTATTCAATATGATTCCTGCAAAATTCTCTCAAAATGTTACAGGTGGTTTTAGGTTTATATGAAACATTTCAGACGAAGATTTTTATGTAAGTATATACTGTATATACATATATATATATATGCTAACAGTCAAAAGTTTGGAATAATTAAGATTTTTAAAACGTTTTTGAAGTCTTGTGATCCTTCAGAATTCATTCCAATATGCTGATTTGGTGCTCATTATTGAAAATGCGGAAAAGAGTTTTGGCTGCTTAATATTTTTGTAGAAACAGTGATACATTTTATTCAGGATTCTTTGATAAATATCAAGGTCAATGAACAGTATTTATTTGACAAAAATCTTTTGTAACATTATAAATTCCTTTACTATCAATTTTGATTGATTTAATGTTTCCTTGCTGAATAATAGCAATAATTTATTTTAAATCTTACTTTTTACATTTAAATGGTTGTATATCACAGTTTCCACAAAAATACTGAACAGCTCAACTGTTTTCAACACGGACAATAATAAGAAATGTTTCTTGAGCAGCAAATTAGCATATTAGAATGATTTCTGAAAGATCATGTGATACTGAAGACTGAAAGTTCAGCTGCGATCACAGGAATAAAGTACATTTTAAAACATATTAAAATAAAAAAAGCAAATATTTAAAATTGTAAAAATATTTCAGAATATTACTGATTTTACTGTCATTTTTGACTGGTAGTGTATACTTATATATAATATTTATTTATTTCATCTTCATAACTGTTTTAGGAATATTCCCTCCCAGACTATTCCCTCTCCTTGAGAAATCCTTTAGCCATTTCTTTGTTACGGATCTTCCGTGGTCCAACCTTCTCTCCATCCTGCGTAGGCCTTGCTGCTCTTTTCTTTTTAAACTCTTCCAGTTTATCCTCAGATCCCCAGTTCCAAAATGCAAAGGTGTCCCACCATGAATCAGACTACAGCAAAGACAGACAATTCAGAAACAATGAACTAGCTAAAAACTGTTCAAGCAGATTCAAATGAGCCTTACCTCTGCTTCACCAGCCTGAAGCTCTGATCCAGGTTCTTCTTCTGTTGCTTCAAAGTATGGCTCTATTGTCTCTGTTACACAGTTGTGGCAATTTTGATCAATTTAATGTGTCCTTGCTAAATAAATGTATTAAATGACCCAAAACGTCTTAAAAATCTTAAGGCTAAAAGTAGCTTATAACTCGCCGATTTAGGAGAAAATCTTAAAAATAATGGGCGTGTCAATCCTAAATTTAGGACTCCTACATTTTTGCTCTAAGAGTATTTCACAAAGCGTTTTAGCGCTGAAACTAGCTCCTAAATCTGTGAAAAGTTAGGAGTAGTGAAGAGGACTCCTAAGTCACTAAGACCAAGCCGCAAACTATTCCTAAAATGGCTGTTGGCGGCAATCTGCCTCTGAACGTAAACATTTTAGAAACATTTGATGATAATGACCTTTTAAAAAGGTATCACCTTTGGTTTTGGAGGTTATCCGAACTCCAAATTGTCCTTTGATTATATCCTTGTTTTCATTAACCAGTTGGGCAAGAAGTAACAGCTGTTCTTGCGTCCAGTTTTTTTTTTTTAACGTTTGCATGTATTACTATCAGCCATGATTATTCTACTCTGTTAATTAAAAGGCTGTTTATATGCATATCTGCTAATTGTTTTTGAGAAGCACATATGTAAGAGGCTGACAATTAGCTGAACATATACTTGTTTAATTAGTGACATTTAGCCTGCATCTTAAAATCTTTATTTGAATGTGGCAATTAAATTTTTTTTTATTTTTAAACCTTTATTTATTTGTGCTCTACAATATTTCCATTAAAGGCAGAGTAAGTGATTTCTGGTAGCCAATGTTGATATTTGAAATCACCAAAACAAACACGCCCCTACCCCAAAAGGGTCTTGCCCCTATTTTGATAGCTCCGCCCCACATATACGTACGCAACCCAGGCAACGATTAGTTCTGTGAAACAAAGCAAAACCAATGTTACACCGTGTCTACGGACGTGAGCGGCGCGGTGCAACAAATCCCCGACAGAAAACTGCTGCCGGGTTCTATTTATGACGTGCTGACATACATTTCAAATGGTTTTCAACGGTCGTTTGATCGCGTCCGGTGTAGGCAGACTTTAGCTGTTGTAGACACTGTGTTACTCACCTATTGAGAAGAAACAAAGCAACCTCGGCGTCCGATTGCAGGCCTCCGCTCCTTGAGTTCTCTTCAGCGCTGGAAAGCTGATCCGATATTTACACGGGTCCTACTTCTTGCCTTATCGTTCCGCAGACGTTTTCCTCTTTTGTTTTTTTATCCGCCATCTCTATCTTTCTGTCGCTCGGCTCGGCTAATGTCCGTCCCATGCACTGAAAGCTCTCTCCTCCACATCACGAGTAGACACGCCCCTTATTGCTGATTGGCTACAAGTTTGTTTTGCTATTCGGCCCGAATCAGTTTTCTAAAGTGTTTTTGAAAAATCACATACCCTGCCTTTAATAAATCTCTGACAGAGACTATTAGCCAATCACTGTGTGCATAGTTAATAAGCATGCTGACATCATCCATAGCAACGAGGTCAACCCCGCCCTTACTCTTAGCTTAAGACTTCTCTCTATTCCTAAATCAAATTTTGTCTCAGCAGCTTTGTGAATAGGTTTTAAGAGAAAACTCTAAGCTAAAAACTTTTACTGCTATTTAGGAGAACTCTTAGTGGTAAGATAAAATGTTTTGTGAATACGGGCCCTGATCAATAGTGTATTTGGTAAGCAAAGTACCGTAAATGCCTACATGGTGATACAAGACACCTCAGGCCCCTACAATGTCAGGGTTTAATTTGCAATAATTGACTGGCTAAGTTTGCATGCACAAATATTTACTGCATAACTCACATTCAAGAATTCACCTTGTACTATCTCAACCGTTGAGCTGACCACCACAACGACCATGGCCACTAATATACAGCGGTTCAGAGTGATGCCCTTCCATGGATTTTCCACCTTAGTCAAGGATTCCACCGGAAATATGCGCCGATACTTCACTGTTGAATGAAGATAGTTGAGTAACTCAGAAATTAAGTGTGATACAGTTAGAAATTCATTGTAATGATGGCAAATATACAGTGAATTATGTTAAAATATTTAAGTGTAACATATGTAGATCACGGGTCAGAGATACATACTTGTCCTGATTATCCTTTCTGGAAGTTTCTGTGGAATTGAAGATTAAAACAAAGTAAATATCTTACTTGTAAGTATCTTGCAAATATCTTACACTTAAATTTGTATATTAAAGGGCATTTTCAACTTAAATATACCCTTATAACATGTTGTTATTTATTATATGATCTTATTTTATAGATTCACACGAGTCTGTTGCATTTATGTAGGTGTCGCACAGCTCAACAAGTGATGTTCTCGAGGTGGCTAACGTTAAAATGCTAACTTAAACCTATTTAAACTTGTGTCAAAAAAATCCTAAAAATATAACAGAAAACATCTACAGTCTTTTTACAGCTGCAAACAGTACAAAATTACGAGAGCTGGCTACTGAGTAATAGGGCTGATAAATGTAATGCATATAATTCTGAGTATAAACAAACAAAAACAACTGCATTAGTGTTAGTTAGTAGTTAAACGAGCATTTCTTACCAGGCAAAGCCGGAGTGGTCAGGCAAAAACTGTGTGCAAGGAGGAGTCTCAAGTTCTTCAGAGCCCTGATGGACAGGAACAGCTGCGACTTTATTATTAAAAATACAAGCACTTGTGCTTTTACATGGCCGATTTGCAGTCTTGAATTGAATGTTGGTATTAGCCTATTTATGTTCATATACATACAAAGTAGAATTTTTTTTAGATATTTTCCAGTTAATATTGTTATTTTTAATTTAATAATTTAAATACATTAATTATAATGAATCTTAGATATAGTAGTCTACATCTTGCTCTGCTTATCATGTTGAATACTGTAACAATGAGAAGTATAATTAATTATTAACAGATTTTGTAACTCTGTTAGATATAAATTATAATCCATCCTGTTTTCGTTTTTGCGTGCTGCACAAATAAGCATTCATAAATAAACCAAACGTTAGGCTTATCATTACGAATTTTGTGACTACGATCGATTTTAATTCGATTATTTCCACTCAGGGCTTATTTGTTTGCTAAAGCGCGTGACGTAACGCCGAAGCCACGCCCACTCGTGTTTCAGAGTATAATTACTGCGGGCCTACAGCCGTTAACACTTTCAGTCGGCGCACGGACAGAGAAGAATCGGGCCTTGACGTTGGCCGGATGGTTAAATCCAACCTCCAGACGATCCTGAATAGCCACTGTTTTGTCAGAGAAAAAGAGAGTAATATATCCAAGATGCCAGTGATCGAAATGACCCGTAATAAACCCGAGAGTGAAAGGTAATGTGGGGCTTTTATGTAGATTGCTCGCGCGCGGCCTTGTTTTAGCTGTACAGCCTAGCGAGCTATACATTTTATGACGAAATACAACTGAATGTATATTCGATTTAATGTTTCTAGCTAAATGAGATTTAAATCTATCCATCTGTCAAAATTCCTTAGATATTTCTGAATGAATTATGCTAAATCTCACGCGAGAAAGCCGCTGTCTGTTCCGGTGGGATCGTGTTGTCAATCAGTCGCGGATTAGAATGATTGACAGGCCTGTTGCCAGGTAACAGGTTTTGTCGAGTACGCTTATCGTTCTAGAAACTTTTAATAAATTCAAACTGTCATTATTGCCAACGTCTGTTTAAATTTATTTAGAAGTCTATGTAGTCTCTTTTTATCTTTTGAGCTAATATGAGATGATTGAAATAAACTTCATTATGTAGCATCATAACATGGTGTTATTCATTATATGATATTATTTTATAGTTTTACAAATGCTTAAAAGGTTTATTCAGGTGTCGCACAGCTCAACAAGTGATTGACGTTCGTGTTTGCAAGGTGGCTAACATTTAATGCTAACTGGACAAAGCCAGAACAGTTGGCTATATTGCTTTTGTGTCACTGTTAAGATTGTGTTATTAATGATACGTTGAGTAGGAATAATTAACCGTCATATAAATTTGTAATTCCCCACTAAATGGCTGTTAAAACCGGTATGTAGTTAATGTGAAGAATTGTAATGTGCTAATGGCTAAACGTCGCCTCGCCCATCCCCCCCTTGTTTGTTCCTCAAGCATGCGTCATTGCTGTACTGTATGGAGTACCATGATTGTGTTGGTTTTAAGCTATAATTAATTTCTTAAACCATTTTATCTGTATCGAAGAATGAAAAGTTAACTGCTCAAATCCAAACGTTCTCAAAATATAATCTGAGAGAAGTCTATTTTGGTGCCGTTTATTTTGATACATTCTCCTCAAAGAATAGCAGGTTTAAAAGGGAAATTTCGGTTAGTACATGTGTTTTTTAGATGTAGTCATGTCTCAACTTGTATGTGGGTTGTTTGTAACACCAGTTACCTCTTGTCTCCTTTTTGGAAGGAAGTTGCCCACCAGATTATTCATGTATGTCTTTCATGCAGTGATGCGTCACACATCCAGGTTTAAAAATGGGCGGATGTTTTAGCTTCCTTTATTTGGCCTACGCTTTCATCAGAGGCTTTCTGGTCTTGCAGTAACCCCTTGTACTCATTGGGTTTGAATGATGTGGGTGTTCATTCACCTGCTGCAGGTGTTGTGTAACTACCGTTCATCTCCTCCCACGTGATCCCAGCCTCTGTAACAGGCTCACGGTGTCCTCTTGTGAATGGAGAGTCAAAGTAGTCTGACTTCAGGGATTAGGCTGTTTTCAATAGGACAAACAAAGGTTCTTGTCGCTGCCCTCACATTGCTTTGCTGAAGTGAAATGAGGTTGCGCTGGTTTGCAAGATGCATTTGGATGCCTTAATTCATTTTTGTTCAGGTTAAAGATTTGCATATGCACAATTTGGCCTGTGCTGTATTTTACAAAGTTCTCTGCTGCTTTTTTTTTTTTTTTTTTTTTACATTGATGTGCAATATTTTTTTTGTTGTATAAAT
>NW_015664180.1:708280-710075 GCF_001515625.1 Sinocyclocheilus rhinocerous | reverse complement strand
CTTTCTGGTCTTTCTGGTCTTGCAGTAACCCCTTGTACTCATTGGGTTTGAATGATGTGGGTGTTCATTCAGGTGTTGTGTGCAGATCTATCCGTCTCTGTCTGTCTATCTATATATGATTTTAAATGATTTTATATTAGAATATAATATCATATAGAATATATCTATCTTTTTTTATTATGACAATACAAATAATTTAATATTTTTATATTGATTTTTTCTCTGCTTTTTTTTTTTTTTTTTTTTTTTTACAAGTGTGGTCAGCAGATGCACCATTTATAATTCAAACTGTCATGATCTTGCTTAGACCAGGATATTTTCTTAATTTAACATTTTAATGCCAAGGACATGTAAGTAAATAAATATAAATATATATATATATATTTTTTTTTTTGTTGTTGTTGTACAATTATTTGTTTAAAGCTTATTTAGCTTTTATTAAGTTGAATTTATTCCTAACCGCTAATGGGGATATATAATGTGTGTGTGTGTGTGTGTGTATGTATGTGTGTGTATATATGTATGTATATGTGACTAGGAATAAAAGCATAATCAGTAAATGTTTTGTTTTTTTCAATTAGTACATGTTTGAGTGATTGTGAACATTGCCAAAATTATCCAGACAGTGGTTTTTCACTCAAATCTCGGACTCGACTAATTCGTTACAAAAAGAAACAAAACCTGTGGTAATTGAAAACATACTGATGAAAAGACTAAACCAGGTTTTATCAGTGTATTCCTATCATCTTCCTTTTATGCATTTATGTAGAACAAAAAATTACAAATTTACTTGCATTTTTGCTAAATGTGCTAAACCTTTAGCATTGGTGTCATACTCTACCAGTTGAGTTACTAGAACTCGGTCATTCAGTGATTCATTAAAATTTGTAGCCAAACATTGTATGTTGATGTAATACTGTCTGACTATTAAGAAGTGTATTGTGTTTTTATGGTTGCAGTTCCCTTCGCTGCAGTAACCCGTGTCCGGGGCCTCTGTGGTGTTCCTGATGTCCCTCTCCCACCCCTGAAGATCCCAGGTGGGCGAGGGAATGATCAGCGGGATCACAGTCTTTCAGCTAAGCTATTCTATTCTGTGAGTACAGAGGGTTTGGTTCACATCACATGAAAATGTGTTTGTGTGAATGAATGATAACATGAATTTAGATTTGTGAATGCATTTTTTTTTATTTACTAAGTGTCCTTTAACTTAATTCCTCATAAAGAGAATGTGTGCATGATGTATGCTTTATCTCACTGTGCAATGGTCATATCTTATCTGCATATTAATCTCATCACCTGTGGGAATTGACGTTGGACATTTCACCTCGCCTGATTTCTCACGTTAATGATTTAAATGCTACAGTTTGTTAAATGGCTGTGCTGTAGTAATTGTCCTTGACCGCATATAACTGTTTGTTGTTTTTGAAGGATGCTCAGTTACTGGTTCTTGAGGAAGCCCCTCAGTTGAACAGCCGTGTACGTTTTTTGCTCTTTGAGCGGCGCTGCTCTGTGAGCAAGCACTTAGTCTGGAGGGGAGCACTGAAGGGGGCAAACCTTTACATCGAAATCCCCACTGGTGTCCTCCCAGAAGGGAGCAAAGATAGGTTAGTCAAATGAACATTTCTTCATTTTTTTTTTTCTTTTATACCTACAGGAAAAAGTTGTGTGGCTTAAACTGATTGTTCCAAATTTTTTTTTTTTTTTTGGCAACAGTTTTTCACTCTTGCTGGAGTTTGCAGAGGAGAAGTTACAGGTTGATCACGTTTTCATCTGCTTCCATAAGAACCGAGATGAC
>NW_015664180.1:681799-708155 GCF_001515625.1 Sinocyclocheilus rhinocerous | reverse complement strand
TTTTTTTTTTTTTTTTTTTTTAAATTAACCCTATTTTTAACTTCCTTTGCACTTCTGTCTCCAGCATCGCTGCTGAGGACGTTCAGTTTCATGGGCTTTGAGATTGTGAGACCGGGTCATCCCCTCGTCCCAACCCGCCCCGACGCTTTCTTCATGGCTTACAGCATCGAAAGAGACTCCGATAGTGACGAATAAAGCTTATCAATCACATCTTGCTTCTGATTACTATGCTGTATCTTGCTCAACATGGTCACCATTAAAAGAAACGTAGTATGAATGTCAAATTTGAAGTTTTGTTTTTCCTGTTAATTACTACGCTGTAGTTCTTGTAAGGGTTGTGCTGTTTTTGTTTTTTTCAGTCGTATTTGACTTAGTTTTTAAGCCATTACCACTGGGCTTAACTTCCAATGTAATTGGATTCTTTGCTGATTTCCCTTCACCCATTCCCACACTGATCCTTTTTAGTGCATAATATTTATGGTTAAGATCCCTCAATCAACAATGTTTGTAGAATCATGGTGTTCATTGCTGATATGTTGATTTTCTTTTTACCAGTGTCTTCAAGTTGTTGCGTTTCTTAATGTGTGCATGAATTGGAGTTTAGTTATGACTTCAATAGGATCTGTCTGCATGTTTGACAGTGTGCAGAATAAAAATGCTCACCTTACACCACTACCTTCGTTTTGCTACCTCTATTCATTTCCATAAGCATAATGTAAATTATTAGACCATGTCTTACTAGGTTTTTAGAAGGCTTTATTGCTCTTTTAACCCTGTTGAATGTTTCTTAATGCTAATTTTTCCAGGTATTGTTAATAAGTAAACGCCACAAGGTCAAACTCCAACAATAAGCTGATTTTGCAATAATACATAGTTTATATTGCTTAGGCCTTTACTGTAAGTGGGAGTAGCCTGACACCTCTGAATATGATAAAGCAGTATAAATATGTAACAAGTGTTTTACATGTTAATTTTGTAGCAAGAAGAATTGGGGGAAAAATGGAAAGAGTAGTGATGCATATGTATGGGCCTTGTACACGACAAAAAAATAATTTGTTCCTTTAAATTGTGGCAATGATCTGCCTAAATTAAAACCAGTTAGTACAACATTGCAACAATTTACCAAAAAAAACGAGGGAACAATCAAACTTGGCCCCGATTTAATTAAAATAAGGGACAAATTCTTCATTTGTTGCCACAATATCTAGATTTTTCTGTGCGTTGTGCAGGGCTCCTGAAATATACAGCAGCTCATGAATATGAATTACAAATATGGGACAAGGTGATCTGTTCTTAGGATTGTAAAACTGTTCTTTTACATCATATCAGTGACATTACGAAGTATAGATTAGTTATATCTGAGGCTCACCAACTCACCATTGCTGTCATTGCTATTTACATTTTTATCTGTTAAGCAGTTGTAATGAAATCATGAAGGCCCATACGTTCAGTTATGCTACGCATAGTCTCTGGGTCAGTAAGGGATAGATATTGCAGACAGAGATAGTCTTCCCAGTCCAAGCCAGTCTGATCCTGAAAGAGTCCTTTTTCGGCAAGCTTGAGAACCAAAAGAGAACTCTTAAGTAGTAGCCAATTAGAAAGCACAGAGATCTCCATTTGGTTTTGCTGAAAGAGTCCCTGTCGAGGACCCCAAAGCAGGGCCTGGAGGACACCCACCACATCGGCTAATAGTAGCCCAGGTTTCTCAGATGTAAGCTGGGTGACCAGCCACAGCAAGCCTGGAGTGTATGGAGTGCCTTGAGGCACCTTCCACACAGATGAGCAACTGTCGTTGAGATGTAGGCAGTAGCCCAGCAAAGTCCCCAACTGGAACTCTTGGGATTTTGCTTCTTGCAAAACCTCATCCTCAAAATGACTCTTCAGGACCAAACGAGGTGTGCCCCACTTCTCCCATAAGGTTTGACAAATCTCACTTTTCGTCCTTTCGTAGTCTGTGTGCTCTTTGGATACTGTGATCATGGGTATACCTGTAAAAGTTTCTGTATTCATGCTTCCCCTTTTCATCTCACTAGGGTAATCATTAGAGTCAGCCTCTTTGCGCGCGATACTAGGCCACACTAATGTCACACTCTGTGGTTTAAATTCCCTGTGAATGACTTTAAAATGTCCCAGTTGCTGTAGTCCTAGCACCAACTGGAGGGCAAGAAGACAAAGCCTCCTCTCATAGACCTCAGGAAGGGTGGAGTGCAAAGAGTGTCCTTCCTCAACAAAGTCCTCCAGTGTTCCCAATGGAAAGTCTCTTACCACAGTCACACTAACACCTTTCTCCAGAAGATCAGAAACTGTTTGCTGTTGGCATACTTCAGTGGTGTCCCCATGTAAAGGCTCTGGGGTTGTCTGAGCATGCTGTGAGGTGGAAGTTTGATCCGTAGCTGTGCACTGTGGAAAATGGACCAACCCTTGCTCAGTGTTAGGATGTGGCATGGACATGGTGCAGTCTAATACTGAATCCCCTCTGTGAACCTGACAAAATATTTAGGAGTCATTTTGAGTTTTCACACACAAGTAACATGCAACATATAAGTTCTCCAAGTCCTTTACCAGAAAACTGCTGCACTGTGACTAAAAACATGCTCTAAAGTCTTGGTAGCACATGTCAAACTGTTGATGCTGTTGCTCAACACCTGGTATGATGAAGGAAGTGTTTTTTTTTTTTAGGGTTTTCTACTGCAAGCAAGGGCTGCCTTATAAGGGTGTGCATTCTGCTTGTGGTTCAGGGGCTCTGCCTGGGAAGCACTGATGGCCTACTTACAGCTTTGGATTGAAAACCATTGTGCATTATCGCCCACATACACACAAACAAATTCAGATGGCTACAGTTACTAACTAGATTCCTTGTGCATCTAGTTTAGATTGATGGTCTCTTATGTTATTATACTGTTGATGTTCTTACCTTCGCTGAAAACAGTCTCCCAGGAACCTTTAGACAACGCACCAAGTAGAAACCATCCCTCTCAGTCCACTGCTGCTCACACAAAATAAAGTCATTAGGCTGAGAAGTCTTTGCCATCTCCATTTCCTGTTCATTTAGGAAGACGCTCGATTCAATGTTCTGCAACGTGTTCTTGAGAAACTGAAGATAACACTCTTGGATGCCCATGGAAACTTGCTCATGGCTCTGGAAGCTTCTGAAGACACTTTGAAGTTGCTCATCTGGTGTATCAAAGGTCACCTTGTGCAAGGACAGACCCTGATATTTCTCCTCTTGTACCTCTTCCTCCTGTAGTGTAAGTGTGTCGTGGAATGGTGTTATCATATATAGGGGATTTTCATAGTTGCAGGTTCTTGTATGAGAGTGGTAAGGTGGGTCCAGAGTCTCCTCTGGGAGGGATAGGGTACTCGTCAGACTCTTTTTAGGTACTGGAGGTGGAGTTTCGTCTGAGAAGAATCTCATCTGGTGATTTTCTGAGTGACAAGATATAGGTAATACATTTAGCAATGGAAGACACAACAAATACACATAATGCATGCTCAGATGTTGTTTCATGTCATGTATTATGGAACCATGAAATGAAATTCAGTGGAAACTGTCTCAGTTCCCACATTACCATGAAACACAGACTACATGTGGTTTAGTTGTCTGTCTAGTGGCTTACTGTATTGGCTTACTGTATTGGTTTCAGGTGTTACTTCCCTCAATAATACTTTTGTATTCAAGAAATAAAGTGTAAAAGAACATAAACAGAAATGGGGAAGGCTACGCATGTGAACAGTTACAGAAACCAGTTCTCATTTTAGTTAGATCTTTATTACTTGCCTCAGAACCTTTTTGTATTAAAGTATACTTGTAAACATGTTGTCAGTGCTCACCATAGCGATGATGTATTGGACAGTGGACTGCATTACAGTAAGTAGGAGTAAACACTTCAGTAAATGGAGACACGGGGGTCTGTGGTCCAGGCAAGTGTAGATCTCCCACCTTCAGCTCTAGATCCTGGATGGAGCTTGAAGAAGACCTGCTCCTTAACATGTGCACATACGTATTTACAAAAATCCAGAAACATTAGAACATTATGAAGTTACTAGGCCGGACCTGCTTCTCTTATGTGATATTTCACTATACTGAGCGACGAGTAACTTTCGTGGCATGAGGTTTCCTGTAACACAGCTCACATGTGTGTCAAGTCATAACACTAGCATCTCTTACCTGCGCTGTCTGATGGGCAGTGCAGGTGGCGATGTCCCTCCTGACGCTCCCAGGAGAGCGTAGTCTGTTGCTTGATGCATTGTAGTTTAGCATGTGACAGCGTGAGCGTTCGTGAATATGGTTCACCCACCTCAAACTGTCAGTTCCTGTAGTTTTCTTCTAGTTCATTAGCACGCAGTTACCTCACACTCTCTCTCTGTGGCTGTCTGAGACATTGCTACAGCATATCTAGCATCTGAGGTTGGTAGCGGAAAAGCAGAGTGCATTTTGTGCACATCTGTTCACTGTACTTTCAAATAAGGAAACTATGAAATAAGGAACTAGTTCTTACTGTCATTGGATGACATGCTAATGTAGCTACATTGTGCTCATGTACTGAGAAAAATTTGTGTTGAGAGACGAATCTAAGGGTTTTTTCTCACTAAGCTGGTACGACCCAGGTCACCAAGGTGAAGAGTTGGGCACTGAGCATTTCTATAAATTTGGGAAACATTTTATAATTTTGACATTATATATCTATATTTTCTACAGAACATAAAATTAAGCAACTTAAATTACACCAATCACAAACTCCTTGCCAAACTGATTCGAAAAGTGCTTGAACGGAGATAACCGTCCACTTTGCAAGATACCAGTGACAAGAATAGATATGTGAATTTTTTTCCAGCATTGTAGTTATCAAGTCACTAGGGGATGCTGTTGTCTCTTTATACATAATGAGCAACCTCGATTTGAGACCTTGTTGTGGCTCAAATGGGCCCAATTAAGAGTTGATTCAGTTGAGTTTCCGATGATTCAGTTTAATTTGACTGCACCATTTACACAGGACTTTTAACAATGCACAATATCCCATTTGAGCCTTACAGAGTGGCACTAGCAGGAACAAAAACCTCCCCACGTCTAAGAATAAAACCTTAGGAGAAACCAAAAATCAACACAAAAGGTAGAACCAAGAGGTATACCAATTTAAGTGCCTATTTTTTCTTTCACTTTGGAATGGTGAATAATGATGACGTGTGACCTGTGGTTGGGTCATATGCAATTTAATATTTTGTACAGGCTGGCCCTTGTTACCCCCTGTTGGTAGATTCTGTAATTACACCATATGCACTGCATAAGGGCTTATCCTGTGCACTAATTACAAGTATACTGACCTTTAGTATTAATGTTATTATTATTAAATATTGGGATTGCATCCAACTGTTTGTGTTCAGATGTGATACTTCTACATTTCAAAATACAGCATAGTAAAAACATTGTATTAAATACATCTGTAGGTGGACCTAGATCATTCAGCAAAAGTAACAAATACAAAAAGTGGTGTCAGACTGAATTTAAAAAGCTCCATATATAAAGCCTCCATTCAAACTGAGCTCTGTGAACAATCTGTAGTGTCTTCAGATGGCTCTGGATGTAGCTCTTTTGGCTGGAGGGTGAGAGTGAGTCAGAGAGGGCTTATTGTTTGGGTCTTTTGTCGTCATTATGTATAGCGCAGTCTGCTTCAGAGTGCTTGAAAACACCCATAGAAGACCTATGACTAAACAGATTTCACAAATTTCCTTAAAAGGTGAACACGGTTATGAAATACTAGCTAAGACAACAAACAGCTGATGAAAGGATTAAACCTAAGGTGCAAACAGCAATTTGTAAAGTTAAAAGGTGAAATTTTCTTGTTTCTTCCGGAATCCAGTATTTTTTTTTCTGACATTTTTTGCTCCCACAAAATGGGCATATTTCTCCATAATAGTAATCATTCTAAACTATGAACGCATAGAAAATATAAATTACAATACACTCAACTTTATCATGCAATAGCATAATATAATCTTGGGTTCAGTGTAATTTATGTAGGCCTATTGAAACTTCAAAACAAATATTCATCCAGAACTCTTGTGTTGTTTTATGCATTTTATTTTGGACGAGACAACTGTTGCACATTAGCCTACTCTACTTATGCTGTCATAAAGAGTCTAATAGAATCCAAATGGGATTTTTATGTTCTGATGCACAAAATGAGTGCATTTCTTACAAGTCCATTGTGTTCATGAAGTGCAGACCAAAAGATGAATTGCCCATGCAGTTCTAATTTAAGACATGAGTGCAAGGAAGAAGCCCTCATCAAAATGAAAAGAAACAAGGAAAGAGTGCAAGGGTGAGGAGGGGACAATAACAAAGCAAGCATTGAAGAGACCCTGAAGTGGACCATCATTAAGCTCATATGCTTCTCTCAGTAAAGAGACTCTTCACATGCTGTGGTCCTGAGTGCTGGGGGTTCCTTACGCACACATTTTTACCACAGATTTACGTCAGCAGCCTTGTAACGTAGTCACGCCAATACTGACAAACTTCAAACTGTCTTAACCCAAGCGGATTTTATAGTTTTATAGTATAATTTAAAACCAAAGAAACATATTTCCATAAAATGTTTTGTTTAAAATGTGTGTTTGTGCTATATTTCTTTTTTAAAAAGTCCGTTGAATTTACATTTTATCTAATGACATTTCTACATTTTAATTGGCTTTACAGGGCTTTTGGAGTCCCTGTAAATCAGAAGACTGAGGCTTTTGAAACAATTTGTATGTTCAAAAAATTTATTTTCTTCATGAAGTCATGAATAACATCTATAATGACTAATCTGAACATTTGGACATGTGAAATGAATGCATAAAATAAATACATTCTCACACAACAAAACAGACAGCATCAAAAACTAGTGCATTTACAAGGTGCTTGATTGTCATGTTATTGAGCACTACTGCTCTGGGTTTGTTCATTTGAGGTTTGAATTGAAATCGAAAGACTTTCTGTCTGCTTTGCGAAGAATTCCCCAAAGGCTTCGCTTGCTTTTGCTGACCTGTTTCACTGACTCATTGCTCTGAGCCAGTTGCTTCAAAATCTCGATTCCAGTAACGCTGTGGCTTCTAAAGAAACGATGAGCGACGGGAGACTGATGTGGAGGGGTGCTGGCATGTGTCTGGATGGGTGATGTTCTGACAGTGATGCTTCTTTTCATTTCCAGCTTAGGGTGTCTGGACGGGTTTATCTCTTCATCATGACCCCAACGTCTATGGCCCTGGAAGAAGAGTGCCTCTTCGTTGGCCATTTGTGGGCTTTTGCTCAAAGTTACAAAGCCGTATGGGGTGGTGACTTTGGGAAGGTGAGGTAAAGAAAGAGCCGCTCGGCTGGCAGGGTCAGAGCAATGTTCAGCTTCCACCAGAGAACAGTTGCTCTGAGTTTGAGACCGTTTGACATCTGAGATGGCTTTTCTTCTAGGTACAGGAGATACACTGAAACCCGAGGATGATGATGACGATGAAACTGAAGATGAAAGAGGATGATAGGATCCACTAATGTCATCAAAGCTCCCCCGGTCCTCATCTTGTTCACCTTGTCGTTCTTTCTCTTTCACTCTGGATCTATACCCATCCTCCAGGGCGAGTTTAGGAATGGTGAATTGTGGGATGCTGTCCGGTGTCACGACGATACTGCGTATGCTGTCTTTACTCCCGCGGTTTTCTGACGCCAGCGAACTTCCGAACGAACTACTTCTCGCGGTGGCCCATTTGAGCGCGAGTATTCCCGCGGAACTGTGTCTGCGCGGGAACGGGAATCCCGCGCTTTCTGACTGGCTTTCGGCGCTCGGCCCCGTGCAGTTTCCAGCACTGATGGTGCGTGTAACCGTCATATTCTTGTGCAATGCTGCCATTCTTTGCTCTGTCTTACTATATAAAATATAGAAAAAGTGTTGTTTATTACCTGCTTGTATAAAGTTGTGACTGAAAGAGCAGCCTCAGAGATTTATAGTCCTCCAGACCCTTCAAATCTGCCCCTCTCTGTTTGTTTCAGACGTGCGTAAATGTGACGAGGGAGCCGTGAGCGGCGGAAACATGCCCAAATGTGGCTCTCTCCCGCCTGACGGTGATAACAGAGACGACACCCTCACGAAACTGTAGTTTGGTAACCATAGTTACTGCAATTACTGTTAATAGAACAAACCGGAAAACACAACCAAACAAAATGGCATAAAGATTATGAAAACTCTTTGAAGAGATATCCTATGATGTATTCATTTTAAGTCTATTTTAACATTTAAACATTTAACATAACATTTAAATGTTTACTTATAGCATGGTAAGTTCATAAATATCCTAGTTACAAATAATTGCCATACGCATTTGTACTCTAAGGTAATTCAAATAATGCAATGGCAGCCTATAGTGTGCACAAGGTTTTAGGTTAAAATGTGTATGAATGCATAAGTTATATTTGAGGAATATTTAGCTTTTCATTGTTGTAATTGATTTATTATGAGGTAATTTATTTAAGATAAGTTACACTGTAATTAATTTAAACGAAACGGTAAATGTACAAAATATTAAAATATTATTTGAAATATAGCCTACTTATATGGATTTATATTATTTAATTTTTCATGTTTGTTTTTACCAAGTTTTAAACATGAATTTGTTTTTATGTAACAAGTTCTAGTAACTGTTGCTTTGTATGGTTTACCGAACTCGCACATAAGAGTATTTGTGTATTTTTCGCGCATACTTTATTTTTAATATGTAGTGCGCAGTATGCAGTACACAGCCATGTCTCCACGCATGCGGACACGCGCGCAAACCGCAGTGGGCTGGAAAAATGCACCTGTTTCAATTAGCACGTGCATGGCTGCCTGGTAAATTGGCGGTGAGTCGGTGGATTAGTTCAGAGAGCATCGAGATGACTAGCCAGAGCAACTACACCGTTGAGTCTGAGAACATTGAGGGCCAAGAGGCAAGTTTATTTGATTACGTTTATTTCACCGAGATAAAACAGTGTTAATTTTTTTCCTACGAGACGTTCAGGACAAAATGAGCGTTTATAAAGACAAAACTTTTGTTCTCAACAGAAGAAAGCTGTGGTGAAGAGAGGTGGGGTCGTGTCAGCCATCTTCTGTCGAATTTCACAGTTTTGGCCAGTCAGGTTTACTGTGAGTAGCTCTTAATCGCTAGTGAACTAAATAAGCGATGCACCCTGGGTCGGAGTACTTGTTTGGGTTGGTTAATACTAGTCTGTTTGCTCATTTAAAAATGTCATACTGTAAAGTTTACAGCATGACATTTTAAATGAGCAAACGGACTAGTATTAACAGCGTAAACAAACCACCTCAGAACATTTTGGCATTATAATTTTTTTATTAACTTGTTATGTTATTTAAATAAAATTACATTGAAAATAAAACTAGCCTAAGGTGGGGGGGACAATACGAGCTGTAGGAGCAAGAGAGGTGAAATTTCCACAAATACGTCCATCAACGCTTCTTCCTGAAGTGTCTGAGAGAGAGCAGAGAAAATATAGCTGCCCTGTTCTCACCCTAACTGGACTAAAGTCAGCAGGAAACCCCCGGACCACGGAACTATCAAGTCTGCTGGTCTCAATGGACACACACACACACACACACACACACACACACACACACACACACTTAATCTATGCATACTGGGAAACCAGCTAAACTATAGGCTAAAGCACCAAACTGGCAGAGAACAGCATAACCCAGCTAGTTCCAATAAACCAGATTCAACTGGATTTATTTCTTTACTTTTATTTACTTGTGCACTTTTTTTTGCTTTTTTTGTGTAGGTTAAAAGCTGCATGCTGGTACTTGTTAGGTTAGTACTCAGTGTACTCATTTAAAATGGTAGATTATTAAAGTCCCCATGAAAACAAAATTTACAATATTTTTGTTGGTGCACATTGTTAGTCTTACGGTGAACAATTAATCCATCCAAGTTAATCCTCTGAAAAAAATTGTTTGTCTTGGTAAGTTTGTTTAACTTAATCTGCCTTATTTTGCAACACAGAAGAAAGCTGTTGTGCCACCAACCAGTGTCGATGAATTAAAATGATATTGTAACAAATACCAGTTTGCAATCAGTGTTATTTTAGTTTCATTAAGATACTGTTATAGTTTAACATTTTAAATCAGTTTTTTATATTTTGTCTTCATTTTAAATTTTTAAAGTAATTTTTTAAATCTTATTTTAGTAGCTTTTATCTAGTCATAATTTGAATTTGAATTTTAGTGATTTTATCAAGTTAAACTAAATTAAAATGTTAACATGTACTTTTTCCAGTAATGAAAAATGTTTGTTTTTAATTTGTTTACCCCTATTTTAATAACCCTGTTTGCATTATCAAGCTGCATGATGGACTATTTTTGTACAGACAAAATAACTGGCAGCACATGGCACAGAAATCCTTGCACATTCAAGTTACAAATGACCATGGCCAATCTTGCATTTAAAGGAGGAGTTCACCCAAAAATGAAAACTGTCATTTGCTCATCCTCAAGTTGTTTCATCCCTGTATAAGTTTATTTCTCCGGTTGAGCACAAAAGATATTTTTTGGGAAAAAAAGTTGATGGATTTTTTCCATATGGAAGTCAGTGGGGACCATCAACCATTTGTTTATCAATATTCTTCAAACTATCTTTTGTGCTCAACAGAAAAAAAAAAACTCCTATAAGTTTGGAATAACCTGAGGGTGAGTAAATGACAGAATTACATTTTTTGGGTGAACTATCCCTTTAAAAAAGGTGGATACTGAATCTTGAGTAGATATATATTTTTGTTTGATCTCATACACCTTTTCTTCAGATGCGGGGTCTCCGTGGCTTGTGGTGGCTATTTGGGTTCTCCGCGCCAGTGAAGGCCATCTCTCCGGCTCGGGAGGACAAAAGTGGCTCCCCGAAAGAAAGGCAGTGCAGAACAGTCCGGAAGCGTCTTCACAGGGTCACACGGCTGCTGTTGGCCATCCTTCCCAGGCGTATCCAGAGCACTCTGGGTTATCCGGTCTGCACCAGCATTGGCTGTGCTGTGTCCCCTGGTATGACTATCCCTTTACTTCAGGTAAAAATCCATTTTGAGGTATGAAAAAATGCAGCAGCTGTGTTTGTTTCTGCTCTAGAGGTGCGTTGTTCGCCTACCAAGCCTTGTGGCAAAGGCAGCAAGAGGAAACAGGATGACCTGGATGAGGAAGAGGAGGTAGAGCAGCAGTCCTGGGTGGAGGCGCTCAATCAGGAGCTGGCTGAGGAAGACCACGCAGCTGATCCGGACTATGAGGTTTGCTTTTCCAAAATCCCGTTGGTATGCATCACTTGTTTGTGCCAAATTTGGGTATGCTCCTTTTCTCCTGTAGCCCAGCGCAGTTGAGACGGACAGTGAGGAATACCGGTCGCACAATGACACTGAGAGTGACTTGGAAGTAGAAAAGGGTGTCGTGGTGATCAAAGATTTGGAGACGGTACAGTTCTCCTCACTCACCCACCACCTTTTTGCTGTTTTTCATTCATCTGGGCTCTATGTTCCAAGTCACCTGTGCTTCTTTTTTCAGGTAGTTCCTCCTGAGGCCTAATGATGGCAGTGTGTACTAATACTAGGATTCAAATCAAGAATAATGCAACAGTTGCAGAATGTTCATGTTCGTTCTCTGGCTTTGTTTTTTTCTGACAGGCTCATTTGATGGCAAATTGCTGCTTGTCTTCAGTTCATTTTGTATCTTTTGTGTGTTTTTCAATGTTAAAATGACAAATAAAAGGATTTGTAGTACATCTAGTTTGATTTAAAGGCTCCTTTGCAGTTTGGCCAATAGGTGGCAGATGATCACTTAGTATTTGATTGATAGGTGGACCATTTTGATGCACCATATATATATTAATTAATTATTATTATTTATATATATATATGGGTAAATGTTAAGAATTCGGTATTCATTGAGAAAAATTATGGTTTTGTGCTCTTTAATGTTTATATACAGACACAATGCAAAAAATATTAAATGTATATTTAATATATGTACTGTGTATATACATTTTTACATTTTAAAATATTTGCATATTTAATTTCCATACAATCGTTAAAATTAACATTTGTTTGCACAATGTGTACATAACTATTTTTGCATGCTTATTTTTTTTTGCATTTTACTGCGTACAAAAAAGTAAAATATTAACACCATATATATATCATAGACTGTATAAAAACATATATGCACACACATACATAATGTGTGCACATAAATATTTTACATCTGTTTTGCATATTAATTTATAATGCAAAAAATTGTTCCGTACAAAAATTTTAATGCACACCTAATGTCTACATAAATATTATACATCTGTTTTTACATATAATGCATAAATGTTTATATTCCATGCATAAAATTTGAATATTTGTGCACAAAATTATATATTTAGCATATAATTAATGGAATGCAGTTTTTATGTTCCACATAAAAATAAACGAATGTATTAAATTATATGCACAAATAACCTGTGTATCTACTTAAAATGCAAAAATATCTTTGTGTGTATATATATATATATATATAAATAATAAAATTACAGAATTATGTATATTTAATTTAAAATTAATTATACATTGTGTGCATAGCCGGAATATGGGCTATTTGAAAGTTTTGGACTCATTACATTGGACATTACATTTTTTTTTCTCTCTTTTTACATATAATTGGGTTTTAAAAAGCTAATTAATATTTTCAAAGATAACTGGTCAACACTTGTTGAATTAAATGTGTGATATGATGAGTGGATTTCATTCTATTTTGCAGTTTTAAAAATGGCCTCAATCTTTCAAGCGTTAATTGAAAAACTAGCTTTCCCAGAAAAAAAGTGGCATAGACATGAGATGTTTTTAAAATATATTAAACTTAATTGTTTACTCCAGACTCCACCTACCATTTATTAACCTTTCGTCACCGGTGAGGTAGAAAACAACATACAACCTCTTGGGTGTTTGCTCCTCAAGGCACTACCACCTACACTGGCTCCGGCCAGAGCGCTTTAGCCGAAGGTGAGCGGCGTTCATGCTCCTCATGAGAAGAAGAGGGGGTGGGTTGCTGCCAAGCACTCTCTTAACGGCCCTTTGCGCCACAAGAAATCAATTCCCGGTTACATGTAAGAAAAAAACATGCCCTTGAGAACAGTCTCAAGTTCGCAAATGAAACAAGCACATTAAATTCAGTTGTAAGGCGCTGCGGAAGTGCGCACATGTCTGTGTGAAGGAACAGAGCGAATCGGGCCGGCCATCAAAACGGTTCTTGTTTGTTGACCTAGCTGGGAGGGTTTTTCCCCCCAGATGTTTTTTGACAACTATAAACAGGCGGTGAGGGAAAATCCTAGTGAAATGTGATTGTTCTTGGAGGCTTTGAGAAGAACAGAGATGCTGAGGGGGGTAAGAACGGGGAAAAGCCTTCAAAGTATATATCAGATCTACAGCCTGCTGGGATTTCTTAGCTGCCGGGCGTTTTTTGAAGAGAAGACGGCTGAGTCTTGGGAGAGCCGTGTTTTTAGTGTGCCTGAAATAGCGCTTATGCACCAGGAGCTCCTTATCCCCATTTCTCGATTTTTCCTTTAATGTAGATGTTGCTTTGAAAGATTTGGCTGTGTGTGAGTTTGGGGCTGATACGATATGTTTTTTTTTCGAGGTGCAATGGTTCACAGGCTCCATTTCCTTAAGCTATGCTTAGATGCTGTCTTATTGACTACATGCAATTTTATGGTGATATTGTGTCCCTTTCATGCCTTCGGTTTTCATTCTTGTCCTCGGGGTAACCTCGGGCGAGGTGTCGAGATTTGGCACACAAAACCACTTCCCGCAGCACATTCTGACACCGGCTCATTGTCACCTTCATTGAATGACAACGGTGTCGGCAAG
Source organism: Sinocyclocheilus rhinocerous (assembly GCF_001515625.1). Lineage (NCBI taxonomy): Eukaryota > Metazoa > Chordata > Actinopteri > Cypriniformes > Cyprinidae > Sinocyclocheilus > Sinocyclocheilus rhinocerous. Next base: position 694,264 of record NW_015664180.1, on the reverse strand, counting down.
AGTGCGTTGTCTGACCTGAATGCTATTAACTGCTAGGTTATCTCATACTCCCTGTGCTTGTAATATGATTCCATTTGTTTAATGTAGGGCTGTCAGTGCATATGTAATTGAATTAATTACATGGTATGTGGTTTAATTAGCTTAGTTAATGGCATATTGTAGTATTTGTTGAGAAAAGCCCCCAAATGAAGACATTTTATTGTGGCAGACAAAAACATTGAGTAGACATTATAAAAAGCGGCTTCAGGAGTCAATATATTGTTAATTTTATTTTCATTTGAGCATTAGCATACTGTCCAGAGAAATCCATTTTGTATTTGTTTGTTAGCATGTCTGAGGTAGATTTAGAGAATGTTCTTACAGCACCCATTTATTTTATTTTATTTTACTATTTTATTTTATTATTTATTTTGTTTTGTACTTTTTAAAGTAGGTATATGCAGTATATCTCTTATCAGCTAATTAGTTTGTATATAAATCTTGAATATTTAATATTGAATAAAATTTGGATTATGTATAGATACATTATACACATTTTTGTAACTACTAATAAAAATATTGTAATAACTTGTGTATATATAAAATACTAATATATATATATATATATATATATATATATATAAACCATTTATGATTACATTTTATATATAAATCTTATATAAATCAATTATAATACTATAACTACAATAATACATTTAATATATAAAATTATTCATTGTTGCATAATTTATATATAATTAAATATTGTTAAAATGCTGATATAATGTACATTTAAAATATAAAATGTTCACGGTTTGTTATCATTTTGAATTTATAATTATATATGAATGTATTTTATAATTTTATATTATGTTTACATTATAACTATTAAATTCCTATTATTAAAAACTATTGAAGATTAAACACCTAAAAAGTTAATTTCTGTATAAGTGTAAAACTGTTTCTGTATAACTGTAAAAATATTACTTATAAAAAATACTTTTGTAACAGATGCTTTTGATTTATACTCAAAATATCCGCTACATTTTATGTATGTGTGTCTAAATGTGTAGTATTTTAAACGATTGTTTTTTTCTGTTTTTTAATCACATTTAACACTATACATTTATACAGCCATATTTATAAAAAAAAAAGTATGATACAGAGTTTTAATATCAGTTCATCTCTCATGTGCGCATGCAGCCTGACATCTTTCACCACTGCATTCAGTATCGCTTTTTATCAGCGTCTTGGGCCACAAACAAGTTTTAAAGAGTGAACAGTGAAGTCTTGATGTTCCTCTGTCCTCTTGTGTGCCATCCAGCAGGAAGAAAATGCATTTTATTTTGCTGTTTGCTCCAAGTTGTTCAAATCAGATGCATGCGTTTGTAGTTTTTCTTGGCAGATCAGATGTGTCTTTAGCTTAACTCTCCCTCGAGCATTACAGCTGTTACTTCACATCCAGTCAAGGGTTTCTCCAGCTGATTTTTACACATTCACAAAGGGCTTCTAAACTGCTGCATTGTTTAACGTATAGCCGCAGAAAGATTTAGCTGCAGATGACACGGCTGTCACATCATTCTTCTTTAACGCTACGGTTTTCCAGCATCACTCTCAGCAGCTGTTTTTCCCCTCGTATCCCAGAGGTAATTACCTTACATGAGCACCACAGAGAGTACTCTGCAATTCTACTGCAAATTGTTCAATCGATAGGTTTGAGCTCAGGGAGAGAAGACGCCGTGCCAGAATGTTTAGTATTCAGACTGAAGCATTAATTAAAAAGCCTCTCATTGCTACCGCACTACATGAAAGGAGCTTTCTGTTGAACAAAGATACTACAAAACAAAGATATTTAGTGATGGACTAAACAGCTGCTTTGTGAGTGTTTGGCCTACATTTCGTGACTGCGCAGTTGAACACATTTAAATTCGCTGCTTATGTGTTGCTTGGCAACAGCCTATAATTAGGCGAATGAACTATAGTACTTAGTGAAAGAACTGTTTACTTCAATAATTAATGTGTTTAATTGAGCATTGTTTTTTTTCAGTGTTGCGTTTACAGTCGTTGTATAAAATGAAAATTTGCTGAACTTTACTCACCGTCAGGTCATTTAGGATTCTTCATCTGAACAGATTTGGAGAAATGTAGCTTTACTGCACTTGCTCACCAATGGATCCTCTGCAGTGCAGTATATTGATTTCTGCAGTAAAAAGTCGTCTCATCTGAATTAGGAGAGAAATATGCACAGTTCGAGCACAAGTGAAAACAGTCCAAAACAGTTCTAAATGTGTCAGCGGTTTAAATGTGAGCGGACATCAGAGGAACAACTTTTTCACTGGAGAAGACAATGTTGTTGATTATGGATTCGTATTTCGACTTGGAAGCAACTGTTAAAAATGAAAACGTCTTGATCGCAATGTAAAAAAACCGAGTTTAATTTTAACTGTAAAATATTGTAAAAATGCTACAGAAAAAAAAACTGTTAACAGTAAGTTCCTATACTATATACAGAGAAAAACTGTAGAAGATCTAAATAAAGTCCCTTTAAGGCAAGTCATGTCACTCGGCGGCCATCTTTGAAACGCCTCTCAGGCATGCAAGTGCAGCTCCTATCTCTTTGTATGGGGAAACATCAAATTCTCCCAAACTGTTCACTAAACTTACAATTAAATTTCACATGTGAAATCAAATCACCAATGAAATCTGACAACAACTCTGTCATAAATGTTGTTTCTTTTGCTCAAATAGCATTATAAAAAGCTTATTTTTCAGGCTAGATCAGCCAGTGCGCATGCGCAGTCCTAAGCGCTCATCTCGTTTCTATAGACCAATTTGGAGTAGACGTCACAGTTACGTCACTTGCAGCTGCGCACGCATTGTGGTGGCAGAAAAACACTAGGAACAAGTGGAGGGGAATGGGTAAAATCCATGGAATAAGAGAAAAAATTTATTGTTGTGCTTTTGGATGTCAGAATCAGAATGTAAATTTTTATAGAATAATGTCATCAAAGACGCCATTTGAAACTAAACGCAGACGTTTAAACGGACAAACTATGGATGAAACCTGCTGCGATTACCCTACTTTTAAAGTATAAATTTGATTGAAACAATAGGTCTATATAATATTCACATAGGGGACATATTGTATTAGCCCTGCTGTTAAAGCATGAAATACTATTTAAACATTTTACATTACATTTAGCCTACCTATTTTATCTCAAAATTCTGACTCTCTTTTTTTTTTTCTCGCAAATGCAAGTTTAAATCTCCTAGTTCGGACTTTATAACTTGATTTACCTCAACAATTGCGAGTTTGCCAATTCTGAGGGGAAAAAAGCCAGAAGTGTGGGATATAAACTCATGATTCTGAGCCAAGGGGAAAAGAGAGATTGACGAGTTGATTTTTTTTCTTATCAGAATTGTGAGATATAATCTCGGAATTGCAAGAAAAAAGTCAGAATTTTGAAATAAAAACTCAAAATGTACTTTTTAAATAATTTTATTCCATGGCTTGCATAGACTGCCACGTTAAAACGGGCATTTTCTGCCACCAGATAGACTCCGCCCACAAAAACGTCATCACTGTTTGCAAACACTGAAATTGGTCTATAGCAGGGGTGCCCAACCCTGTTCCTGGAGATCTACCTTCCTGCAGAGTTCAGCTCCAACCCTGATCAAACACAACTGAACCAACTAATTAGGATCTGAAGGAGCACTTGATAATTACAGGCAGCTGTGTTTCATCAGGGTTGGAACTGAACTCTGCAGGAAGGTAGATCTCCAGGAACAGGGTTGGGCACCCCTGGTCTATAGCAACCGGGACTTCTAACGGCAGCTGCAGTGACGCGATGACTTTACTGATTAGCGATTGGCTCTTTTACTCAGAAGGCGGGGTTTCCTGCAGCCATATTAAGCCTTGCATTTTTCCCCATTCAAAACTATATGAGCGACACGTCTTGGGTATTCTATAGTCTTTGATCTAACCAGACATTTCACATTTCACAGACCAGTTTACAGTAAAATGCTATTAATTGTACAGTTCTTAGAAGTAAAAAAAAGTACAAATCAAACCTGTAAACTGATATTCCCAGAATTCCCTGCATGACACTCCACATTTGAAAGTATTTTGTTTAAATAATCATGTTTCTTACTAGTTTTTGCACATTTGGGTTTTGTTATCTTCTGTTGTTTGTTGAATGTTTCTTACATTATTCAGCTGTCGTGTGTTTGATGGTGTTTTGTGTTTGCGTGAATGACCTTCTGTATATTAGTATATACTTGTGGAAAAGCTACTTGTGGTGAACTTTGATTCTTCATTTGATTCTTCATGTGTGTTTTTCTTTTACCACCTGTATTATTATGTTGGTTGTCAGTATATGTTAAAGGTACATAACAGATTTAAATAGCAGTGTGTGTTGTTTGAATTTACAGGTTTACATTATACATTTATACTGTAGCATTAACAGTTTGTTCTGTAAATGTCTTAACAGTTTTTCTGTATTTTTTCCAAAATTATTCTAACAACCACAGCTGCCAAAATTATTGTGGAATTTTTTTATTGCGTGGTTTTGTTTTCACTTCACAAGTTCACGTTATGAACTGACTACTTGTGGATTATTGTGATGTTTTTATCTGTTTGGACTCTCATTCTGACGGCACCCATTCACCGCAGAGGATCCAGTGGTGAGCAAGTGATGTAATGATACATTTTACCAAATCTGTTCAGATGAAAAACTCATCTACATCTTGCATGGCCTAAGGGTGAGTACATTTTCAGCAAATTATATGTCTTGGGTGAACTATTCCTTTATTAAGGCTGTGAGCTACAGATTTTAAAATGTTTAAGGCCATTTTAGGGTCTTTTGTCTAAGAATGTTTTAAAATCACTGTGATGCATTCTCTCTCTCAAGTTTTATTTTTTTTTGCTATTATACTAGATGATGAACCATGCCTACCCTCAAAAAAATATTGGCTTTTTTGGCATTTATTTTTGTCCAAGAGCAATTTTTTTGTGCTTTTCCCCCCATAGCATTAACATTCTTCAAAGTAATCAATAATTAATTTCTGTCTTGTCCCTCTGCTGCATGTGCTTGTCATAATCAGACCTGTCAATCTTTGTTCATCAAAACAGCACAAAGCTGTCACTTCAAATTAGTGTCCATTCGCCACAAGGCATTTCTAATCAAATAAAACAGTGTTTAATGTCTCTTAGATCACAAAACTTTCAGTGTTTTAAAACTGACAGTTGGCTTCTCTTCTAAAAGCATCCAAGACCCTTCAACTGTCTTCAAGAATTGTGATGGAAATATCCTGAACCGTTTATCTGTCGAAACAGAGGTTATTGATAAACGGATTTTAGTTTACTGTGAATTATATTTGTTTACAAATACCTCTGCAGTGTATTTTCCTTTTGAGGTAACAACATTTTTTTGACTGACTCAGATTTAAGTTAATCATGCTGTGATATCTTGGAAACATTTCATTACACCAAATACACAAAATAATGTTCTTTTTAGCAACATCATATGACCCCTTTAAACTTCATAGTAAATGCGCTGTAGTTTTCAGTCAGATTGGTTCATTTTAGGCGACATTTTCTGGTTTCTCAAGCCATGCAGCAGTCTAACTGACTATATTATTTATCTAGCTTTATTAGAGCATAAAATTGCTTGCACATGCAGTGTTAGTTTCATAACCAAGTTGAAGAGTTCAAGTTGAAGTAATAATTCAGCTCGCTCATGATGCACTTGTCAAAGTAAAAATACAATCAACCATTTCAATCTGGAGTAGCAATTCCCAGATAAGCCCTATTTTTGTTGTACTACTCGAACCCCTGATATAGTGTTCAGCTGAAATAGACTCCCTCTGCGTTCCCGTCAAGAGACCATGGCGTTCTCTACCCAATTCCTTTCATGCTGACAATGTTTTGACAAATTAATAAAAGCACGGTTGGCTCCCTAAGTGACTTGCTGGAGGCCAAGATTTTTTGACAGAATCACAGTGAGTTTTTTGCGTACTTCTTAATTAGGAGTGTCTGTATCCCTTGTGGATGCAAAGTTGAAATTTGTTTTAGAAACTAATTACAGTTATATCTGAAACCACTCTGGACTCTTAATCCAAGGGTAAGCACGTATAACAGGGTGAACGTTTTTAACAAGATTGGAACAATCTGATTCAGATGAAGAATTCTCGCTTTTTTGTTTAAATAAAAGCATCATTGCCTTAATTAGCCTTAAACTCCACTGACTTTAATTGACTGGTCAAAAACTAAATTAATAGTCATGCAGTTTTGGTACACCATGAAGGTTTTTTGTTTACTGTTCCTTTAATGAATATCTCACCTAGAAGTTTACTTTTGGGTCTTTTTTTAAGCGTAAAAGCCTGGAAAGGAGCAACCTGGACATTTTGCTAAAATGCTCCTTTGCAAGAAAGTCATAGAGTGTTGAAATGACACGAGGGTGAGTAAATAACTGTTCCTTAAAGAAAAATAACAAGATTGAAACAATCTGATTTGCATTCAAATGAGGAATTAAAGCTTTTTGATTAAATAAAATAAATATTTACATGTAATGCTATAAAGCCTTAATTAAAGCCATAGTTAAAGCCCCAAGCCCCAAAAGTGCCTTGATAATTTCGTCCATACAGTGAAGGTCAATGATTTTTATTAAATGGACAAAAACAGCTGAAACATTCTTCAAAATATCTCCGTTGATGTTCCGTAAAATGAATAAAGTCATGCGGGTTTGGAACAACATGAGGGCGAGTAAAATGACAGAATATTATTTTTTTTTGGTGAACTGTCCCTTTAATAAATAACTCACCTGGAAGTTTACTTTAGTATCCTTTTTGAAGCTTAAAAGCCTGGACAGGAGCAGCCTGGACATTTTGCTGAAATTCTCCTTGTGTATTTTACAGATATAAGGAAGCCTTTGAGGTTTGGAACAACATGAGGGTGAGTAAATAGTAACATTTTCATTTTTGGATGAACTGTTCCTTAAATTAAATCAAAATAACCCATTGTGTCTGCAGTCGGGTTATGGTTCCTCCAGTCACATTGTGTTCATGAATCATGCCGTGTCCAGACTCCAGCGACTGCCTTATGAAAGTGCCGTGGGCTGGACCCTCCCAGCAGGACGGCGGGAGAAGTACATGAGCCTGAGGTAAAAGAATAAAATAAAATAAATCCAATTGCGTAGGCTGGAGGCTTCATGAAATAACTTTTTTTTGGTAACTTTTTACTTCTTATGTAGTGTGTTTACTTGAAAGTAAGTCTACAGGAGATGTAGTGTCAGTCTGAACAATATTGGTTGGGAAAGCCTAACCATGCATTTCAATCGTTCTGAAGATGCTCATGCCATTAAGCCACCCACGGCAGGCTCTTCACTGTCTGAATCTGCATACGGCGTGGGAGGCTATTGTGTGGCCTCTGTTCAGTCCACGTAAATAGCCACATTAGACTCACCGTTGCCCCTTCCATCTGCATAAAAATGCACAGTTGTATGGCATATGCAGCAAAGCTTTCAACGTGAAATGTTTACAGCTGCACTGTCTTGTTTATGTCAATGAAATCAGGACATCTTGACACTATGAGTGACTCAAATGTACTAGCTTTTTTAAAAGCTTTTATTCTTGCCCATTGTCCAAAAGGACTGTGTAAAGCTCCAGTGTGTAACTTAAATATTGGAAGTATCATCAAGTAAAATGCATTAAAAAATTGTCTCCCCTGAGCCCATTAAGTTTTAACAGACCCCCTGAAGTGTGCGTTGAGTTTGTTGGGGGGGGAATTGAGAATAAATAGGAGAAAGTCACATGAGAGGAGGACATGCCTCCATCGCGATATGACTGGACATGACTGGTTATGTTCGGCTGTGATTGGTTCATGCAATAAATCCTGTCTCTTGTGTTTATGCGTGTTCCACATTCGCAAATCAGTCTGCATGAACAATATAATGCCGTTAATGGGAAGACTAATTTTAAAAAGCAAGTAAACACCTCACATACTTAGATGTTACCACTTTGTTACATCAAAAATAAGACTTGAAATGCCCTGAAAACATGGTCTGTGGGAGTTTTTAGTGAGTAATCAGCTTGGTGAAATTTGAAGTAAATATTTACCGAGCTTTGATCAACCGAAAAATTAAAAAAATAGTTAAAAGTTAACCATTAAAAAGAATAGCTGAACATACGTTCACAAATAAATTAAATAAGACTTGAAATGCCCTGAAAACATGGTCTGTGGGAGTTTTTAGTGAGTAATCAGCTTGGTGAAATTTGAAGTAAATATTTACCGAGCTTTGATCAACCGAAAAATTAAAAAAATAGCTGAACATACGTTCACAAATAAATTATATTGTTTAAATTGTTACTGCCTTGAGTTATTATTTTGGAATAAATGTAAAATGCTTAAAAACACTAGCTTGATGAGATTCATACATGACTTTAATAAATAGAATATTGATTACATTGGTAATGTAAAAATATAAAATATAATTTTTCTTTCTTTTTCTAATAGTGTAAGTAATGTTTATTTAGCCAAGAATATGTGACTGGGACATGAATTTACATTTGATAAAAAAAAACATGGGACTTTGTCTCCTCATTTCAGAACACCACCGCACACCACTATATATATATGCTGTACATGTAAATGTAAAGACTGCAATTTTCAATCATTTAGTTTTACCAGATATAATGTATGAGATTGAACAATCTTGTTTTTTGTGTCTGAGCATTCAGGAGGCTAGTGCCCAAAGCCTGTGCTGATATGAGTATATGGAGAACAATAAATCCATTGCTATTCTTGGACAGGCTGTGGTGTATCATTCTTTATAAGCTGATATTACACCACTCCTTCACGGCAATTGTTCCCTCTGATTGCTTTCAGCGCTGTCCGCAATTGTGTATCATCCTATCATTCCGTAAGTAAACATTGGGAGATGGCCTGGCGATGTTGCTGTATCATGAGGGACAGAGGCAAAGGAAATTGCTTAGGTCCTTTTTCAAAAACCTCCCATCTCATTACGTTCCTGCTGGGCTCCAACAGCCAAATAAATGTGTTGCTTATTGACTCTAGAATGGTAAATTTCACACTGCCATTTTTTTTGATGGATTTGTTTGTAAGATCCAATAACTTTCTGGGCTAGGCTTGGTCTTAATTTTTCACACATGGACTTGCATAGGTCTTTCATAGTATGTGCTGAATTTGGTAAGTATACAGGTGTGTAGTATGCATCATTATTTCCGCCTGCTAGCTAGCAATAATAATAGCCTTTTTGCAGCATTCTTGGATGTACTACATCCACCATCTTGACATTGTTTTTTAACCTTTGACGAACTAACAGCAGCCGCGAAAAACAACCCAGAGCCTCAAAGTTCAAATAATGGTAATAGTTTTAGTACCGTGTTGACTAGGGTGACCATACGTGCCATTTTCCCAGGACGCGTCCTGGCCAGGATTTCTATATTGCCTAAAATATCTAGGTTTTGGCTTTGTTTGCATGTGCAGACCGATCGGTGTATGACATCAAAGTACCATACAGACGGTTATGCTTTCGAAACGCTCTCAAGGTACTTTGATGTCAAACACTGATCGGTCTGAGCTGCACTGCTTTTAAGTCGAACACACCTAATATATATGCGGAATTGCATCGCTTTGACCGTAGATCCCACCTTCTCACACGCCATGATTGGTCCATTATATACAATGCTTGCATGTTATTGGTCATACTGCTTTTCGATCATTACCTTCAGCAAGCATGAAAACAAAGCCAAAACAAATCCTGGCCAGGACGCGTCCTGGGAAAATGGCACGTATGGTCACCCTAGTGTTGACTAATTTCATCCTATGTTAGCTTGGCCTGCTAGCTAACAATGACGATGGACAATATTTTTTGCAGCAAATTTAACAACGTTCTAGTCAGTCTCCCTTGTTTAACTTTTAAGTTGACAATTTACTTGAGTGTAGTTGTGGAACAACTTTCTTGGTAGCTGTAACTTTTACACCTGAAAGAAAAATGTTTGAAGCTGTATTTATGCTTAATCGTGAGAATGTTCGTCTTCTACATAACACATATATCTGAAGCTAAAATGGTCAAGCTGCAGATTTCTTAGTCTTTGCTCTCAGTTATGCCTATTTCACACTACAGGATTTTAAGCCCGATTTGCAAGTTAACGAGCTCGCCGACAGGTTTTCGTGACAAAACGTGGTTTGTAGTGGTCGTGTAGTGTGTAACCCCCGGTTGCGGATCATTTACATGTGAACACCACAACGACTTAAAGACAGACAATCAAGTCATGTAGTCTGAACAGCACAGCGATCTGCCGACGTTTAAAGTCTTGTAGTGTGAATTTTGAAATCTGAGAAATTTCTGGCCCTGCATAGACAGCAACGCAACTACCACGTTCAAGGCCCAGAAAGATAGTAAGGACATTGTTAAAATAGTGCATGTGACATCAATGGTTCCACTGTAATTTTATAAAGCTACGAGAATACTTGTGCGCAATATTTGTACATTATTTGCAGTACAAACAATATTTGTGCGCAAAGAAAACAACAATAACAACTTTATTCAACAATTTCTTCTCTTCCGTGAAGATGACACATGGATCATTTTAGCGATGTCCTTACTATCTTTCTGGGCCTTGATCATGGTAGTTCCCTTGCTTTCTATGCAGGGTCCGAAAGCTCTCGGATTTCATCAAAAATATCTTAATTACACACAGCAGTGAGTAGTGAACAAACACGCACACACACCCGGAGCAGTGGGCAGCCAATGCTGCGGCACCCAGGGAGCAGTTGGGGGTTCGGTGCCTTGCTCAAGGGTCTCACACACCACTCACGGTGCCACTGGGGACATGATTAAGAGATTAGTTTCCTTGTTAGATGCTCTCTGAAGAAAACAGCACAAAAAAGCACAGTCAAGGTACTCGCAGTGCAACGCAGACTGCAATTTCCTCATGCCCAAGGGACGTTTTTATGAGACAGCTGGATTTTGTGTTGTCACGTTGGACCGAGAGCATCCCGAAAGCTTGATCACAGAATATGAGCCAGTTATGAAGCAGACAGATGGCCCCTTGTGGAAACACACGGCGCTTTTGGCCGATGGCACCCTGTTGCCGTAGTCTGGATTCTGTAATAGTAATGGCTTCGTTTTCTCTGGCGACTCTCCCAGCGTTACTCTGGCATGCATCGCGTGGCAGAATGCTTGGCTGTGTTCTGAATTGCTCATTACATTCCCAGAGGCAAACAGGCCAACCCAAACATACAAACAAAGGCAGACGCAGCCGACAGCAGGGAGACCCCCCTCCCCACACACATGCATGGTGACTGCTCGCATTTCTCTTGCAGCTAGCATGCAGTCTTAAGACCCACTTGCTGATAGCAAGCCATTAATTCAGTGTGTTGAGAGTAGGGGTGTGCAGAACTGACTATTTTTAAAATCGACTACTTGGTCTTAAAGGCAGAGTAAGTGATTTTTCAAAAACACTTTAGAAAACTGATTCGGGCCGAATCGCAAAACAAACTTGTAGCCAATCAGCAATAAGGGGCGTGTCTACTCGTGATGTGGAGGAGAGCGCGTTCAGTGCATGGGACGGACATTAGCCGAGCCGAGCGACAGAAAGATAGAGATGGCGGATAAAAAACAAAAGAGGAAAACGTCTGCGGAACGATAAGACAAGAAGTAGGACCCGTGTAAATATCAGATCAGCTTTCCAGCGCTGGAGAGAACTCAAGGAGCGGAGGCCTGCGATCGGACGCCGAGGTTGCTTTGTTTCTTCTCAATAGGTGAGTAACACCGTGTCTACAACAACTAAAGTCTGCCTACACTGGACGCGATCAAACGACCGCTGAAAACCATTTGAAATGTGTGTCAGCACGTCATAAATAGAACCCGGCAGCAGTTTTCTGTCGGGATTTGTTGCGCCGCGCCGCGCCGCTCACGTCCGTAGACACGGTGTAACATTGGTTTTGCTTTGTTTCACAGAACTAATCGTTGCCTGGGTTGCGTACGTATATGTGGGGCGGAGCTATCAAAATAGGGGCAAGACCCTTTTGGGGTAGGGCCGTGTTTGTTTTGGTGTTTTCAAATATCAACATTGGCTACCAGAAATCACTCACTCTGCCTTTAAATATATGTATGTACGTAACGTCCTGTTCAATCGCTATAGAGTCAGATTTCCCTGCTAATTCTAACTTTGGCCTATTTTATTAAGTGTAACGTTTAGGCTACGATTAGACAGTTAAATTCCATCGTCAGGGGCATTCTTTTGTTCAGACGCCTATTTCCATTTTATTGTTATTGTTGTTGTTAGTGTGTGTGTGTTTCTGTTAAACAACTGAAGCCTTGTCGAAATAACAAACACAGGGGGAACAGATTTTTCTAGAGGCCTGAGAAAAGTGGTCCCCTCCCAGTATATTACCTTCTGAGGATTTATAACACAATACAGTGATACTGGTTATGTTTTTCAATGTCATAATTATGTCTA
>NW_015664180.1:679239-680446 GCF_001515625.1 Sinocyclocheilus rhinocerous | reverse complement strand
TAAGAACCACGAACACGAGGGGTATAGTGACACTTCCTGGCCTATGACCCAGCCACAAGTTCCAAAGAGCTGATCCAATTGGACTCGCTGCAATTTCGACAGTTCCCTTGACGGGCCTAGCTCTACCCGGGCACCATGGGCCTCTAACAACATTCTCCCTTGCGCCCCATACTACATTACAGGCACAAAGAACTAACCTTGATGCCAGGCCCCCCTCGGAGTTCCCTCCCATTCCCACCTAAGGACCTCCAACAGACAGCCAGTGAGCAACACTAAAAGAATTCCAGCTCGATGCAACAACTACCTAGTACCTACCTCCTGTTCAACAATTTATCACGCCCAGGGGTTTCAGAATTTGACATAACATGCATTCTATGCCTCTTCCCCCTCTTCCCATTACCACTCACCAATTGTAGATTGGCCCATCCAAGGAGACTCACACACAACAGTGCTGCTAGTGCTGCTCTGCCTCTAAAAGGACACAACATGCCATACAATCCCCTACAAAATATAAAGTCAAAATGCCCTTCTCACGTCTGCAAGGAAAAAAAACCCTGCCGACTACGCCAAATGTGGCAGTAAGTGGTCAGGTGCTTAGAAAATTACCAATAATAAGAGAAATCCTATAGTCGACTACGCCACCCGGAATACACCGGGACATAACAGCCCTAAACAAAGGGACACAGGTTCGTTGCCAAAGGCAGGGTGAGCATAATAATAATAATAATAATAATAATAATAGGTATAAACAAATAAATAAAGTCTAAACAAAAGTCACTTTATTTACATACAATTGATAAAACCACATACAACACTTCACACCAGGTCTCAATACATCACACGTCTTTACCAGTAACTTATAAAACACGGTGTAACATTGGTTTTGCTTTGTTTCACAGAACTAATCGTTGCCTGGGTTGCGTACGTATATGTGGGGCGGAGCTATCAAAATAGGGGCAAGACCCTTTTGGGGTAGGGGCATGTTTGTTTTGGTGATTTCAAATATCAACATTGGCTACCAGAAATCCCTTACTCTGCCTTTAAGGAAGCCTTGTACAATTTGCCTGTGTGGCAGTAAGTGGTCAGGAGTTTGAAAATTACCTATAATAAGAGAAATCCTATAGTCGACTACGCCACCCGGAATACACCGGGACATAACAGCCCTAAACAAAGGGACACAGGTTCGTTGCCAAAGGCAGGGTGAGCA
>NW_015664180.1:673679-678004 GCF_001515625.1 Sinocyclocheilus rhinocerous | reverse complement strand
CAGTACAAGGTACCATGGCCAACCCCTCCCACCTAAATCCACACACCAAACAAAACAAAATATAACAGACGGACCCAGATGAATTCCAGACAGAACAAAACAGTAGAGCAGAGCGGAGCAGAAGTGCAGTCAGTTACTTGAGGTTCGTTACGCTTCAATTAAGATCATTAGAAACCCCTGGACGTGCAATCAATCCTGCTGGACATTGAACAAAAGTTACTCATAAAAACTTGTTTAAAACAAACTTTAAACTACCCATACCTACCAAGAAAACAGTACAATGCTGCAATACACGGTCTCTCACCACGCAGAATTACAGCTACTTGCAGGCCCATATCTAAAAACAAACAAAAGGTAATAAGCCTCTATTTAACATGCAAAAAGGCATTTTTAAAAACGGGACAAACCTGAAAACTGGCCAACAGCCAGCACACGACAGACAGGAGAATAACCCAACTGCTAGCACTCATTCAAAGCGCCACATGTCACAAAGGGGCGGTACCAAGGATGATGCATCCCAAGCAACCAAACACTTCCCCCTTTTATATGCACAACAGGCACTAATACGCTAATGAAACTTACCCAACTGACCAATCACGATAAAGTACAAACCGTGATAGGTTCACCTGTTTGGGTAACGCCAGCCAATCATACTGGGTCTATAGCTCACTCTGCTACACCTGGTTTTGGGTTTATTTGGTCCTAGATTGGACATATTGTTAGGGGGGATTTACATGGTTGTGTTTGTGCATTCAAAAACCTCTAGACTTAGCATAGGAATAAAAGTAGGGGCCTTGAGAAACATTTTTAAATGTGCATCTGAATGGTTGTAGTAGCAGTGGTTTTAATAGGATGATTTAAATATACATTCACAAGAGAGAGTCACTGTGCCAACAGTTAATGCCGCATGCTAATTAAAAAAAATTATCAGTTGTATTACTGAAACTGCTAATGCACACTTTTTTCCCCCAGTTTTTTCTCAGTAGCAAGCTACTGGCTTAACATAGTGTTAACTGGTTAAGAATGGCTCTTTTGATTTGCTTGAACAAGATTTCGCAATAACAAGCTATGTCTTTTATCAGGTAAGAGCGGCTAGCAGTGCTACGTCAAATTTTCTATGCCTTGGAGTAGAAAAAGTTTTGATAGCCTAGCTGTTTTAACATAGCAACAGTATTTTAAAGATTTTTGACTTATGTTGGCACAGACAGCCTTGTGGGCAATGTGCCGGCATACAGCGCCATTGTGCTACAGGCGTCCTGAGTTCAAATCCCGACTCGAGGACCATTCCCGATCCTGCCCCCCATCTCTCTCCCACTTTGCTTCCTGTCAGCTCTGATCTGTCCTATCATAGGCTAATAAAGGTGAAAATGCCAAAAATAAATTAAAAAAAGAGAGTTTTGACTTGGAGACCACTTTCCCAGGAAGTATTTACTGTGCTAACAGCTAAAGCATGCTAACTGAAGCACCATTGTTAAAAATATCAGTTACATTACCAAAGCTGCTAATGCTCAAACTAAGGGCTTAGCATATAAACTTAAGTCTCGTTTCCACCGAGTGGTATGGTACAGTACAGTACACAATTACTTCCGTTTCCATTGTCAGAAGTTGTGAATGGTACCAAAATAGCGAATCGTATCGTACCACTTTTTTGGGACCCTTCTGTTGGGGTACCTAGCACAGCAGTCCGGTACCTAAAGGGTGGAGCTAGACTCACTGCAGAACATTGATTGGTTGACAGAATTGTCACTTGCGCGTGCTACAAGGGGAATGACAACATGAGGGGAATGAAGCATCTTCTTCACTCATTCCGCCATGCTGCTCATGCGTGTTGGGCTTGTTTATATCAGAGTGCGCAAACACAAAAGATGTAACAGTGTGATTTGTAATTTTATATTTTCACACACATACAGTACACACAGACGATGTTGCACTTTCTTCTTCGCGTGAGAATGACGTTGATCGCTACTTTCTGGCATAAACCAGAACACCTATCAAGTAAAGGTTCTTTTGTACCATCCCGAATCGTACTGTACTGTACTATTCTGCTTGGTGGAAACGAGGCTTTATTATAATGACAATTGGTTAAGAATAACTGTTTTGATAAGCTCAAACAAGGTTTTGTAATAACACACTGTTTTTGATCAGTCAAGGAAGAAGGTAGAATGTTGTACAATTGCTAGCAGTTCTGCGCCATTTTTTCCCCTTGACTTTTCCAATCTGTCATCTCCTCAGTTCATGTGGCCTTATGGGATAGAAAAAGTATTGCTCGCCTACTTGTTTAACATAGCGACAGGGCTTTAAAGGGAATGACTCATAGACAACTTTCCAGAGAAGCTTTGTCTGTGCTAACAGCTAAAGCACAACACGCTAATTAGCGAACAGTCACTAAAAATACAAAAACTAAAGGAAAATGTATAAGAAAAAAAAAATACATGAGGTAACTTCGCTTATTAATGAGTTAGTCATTAGACAACTAGTCCTGGGAGTGCATACTGTATATTTAGCTGCTTGTTGAACCAGATCAAATGCTCATTTCCACAACTTTGTCCAGGTACACACTTGGGGGATAAATCAGCATTTTGGGGTTAATATATTCATCCGTATGAATAAAATTGTGTTTGCAGAAAGGCTTCAAAGTGAGTCTCCGAATTAACCAGAACTGCAGTGAGGCGGCTTGGGTTTTTTTTGAGCATGAACGAGAGGATATTAATTCATCTTGACTGCGGAGAGATGGCATGTTGTGTGCTCTGGAACCCCAGAATGTGTAAGCTTTTAATGAAGTGCTGTTAAAAGAAGCCAAGGAACACAGAGTCCCAGCGTCATGCTGAATGTCAGCTGTGGTTACAAATCATAATCTGGCTACATGAGTCAGGTTCTCGTAGATTATCTATTATGTAAATGTGCATATATTTCTATGTAATTTCTCTGTTTCTAGCACAACCACATGAAAATAATTATTATTTCTATGCAGGTTTTCCTTGAATACTCGCTCCATCTGCAATTGACTACATGCGTGGCTACATGTCCCGCCCCTTAACTCATGCCATTGGTTGAGCTAATTATGCGGCATTAGGCAGGTCAGTATGTTTCCATTATTACACTTTATGAGGCAACTAACAAATGACTGACTTATAGTTGTCTGTACATATTAAACTGGGAAACAAGAACGCATTTTGACATTAAAAATTTGTTTTACCTTTGAGGTTTTTATTCAGCCTTTCTATGCATCTTAAAGGGATATTTGGATAGTAAATAAAAATTCTGTCATTAATTACTCATCCTCATGTCGTTGAATGTTGAAGTCTGACACGGAAGAGAAGAAATTGTTGAATAAGGTCATTATTTTTGTTTTCTTTGCGCACAAAAAGTATTCTCGTAGCTTCATAACATTATGGTTGAACCACTGATGCCACATGGACTATTTTAACGATGTCCTCACTATGTTTCTGGGCCACAAAATGTTTCAGTTGTGTTGCCGTCTCTGCAGGGTCAGAAAGCTCTCGGATTTCATAAAAAATATCTTATTTTGTGTTCTTTTATTTTTGCGTGTCGTTTGGAACGACATGAGGGTGAGTAATTAATGACAGAATTTTCATTTTTGGGTGAACTATCCCTTTAAAGGCAGCTGCAGTTCCAGTTTTGGCTCTAAACAGTGTAGCATTGGCATTTGTCAATTAAGTTTTTTTTTTCTCAAAATTGTAAAAAGAATGACTACTTCAATGCAGGTCACTCATGCCATTGTTTGAGCCAATACTGAGGTATTGGTCAGGTCAGTATTCTACAGTTTTTACACTTTTTAAAGGGATTTACCTACAGATGACTGACCTATAGTTGTCTGTACATAGCTGAGGTACGAAAAAGTATTTTGACAAAAGTTGCACTTTTAAAGGGGTCATAGGATGCCCATTTTCCACAAGTTGATATGATTCTTTAGGGTCTTAATGAAAAGTCTGTAACATAGTTTGGTTAAAATTTTTCAATGGTAGTGTAAAAAACACCTTTTTTACCCTGTCAAAAACAGCTCTTTTCAGCTCAAGCCGTTTTTGTAGCATTTTCCTTTAAATGTTAATGAGCTCCGCTGCCCCCGCCCCTCTCTTCCGAGCTACTCTCAGAGAGACTGTTTACTTTAGCCGCATTCATCGTGAAACTTGCTAATTAGCACATTATTAGGAAAGGCGATTTGCAAAGATTCATTACAAAACATTATACTGAATGATTTGCGCGAACATAGATGCATTTATGTAGATTGGGGGTGCATTCCCTTCAGAAACTATGTAATCCACTGCCAGTTCAGCGGCTCAGATGTCGGAAGTAAATGACGATTG
>NW_015664180.1:668403-673631 GCF_001515625.1 Sinocyclocheilus rhinocerous | reverse complement strand
GGGAAAACATTTAACCAGATTAAAAAAAAAACACTGGGTGGATTTTTATCATTATAGGGTGGTTGTGTACACACACTGCCAACACACATTTCAGTTCAAACAACTTGTAAAAGTGCATGTAGCATCCTGTGACCCCTTTTAAGGTTTTCGTTAAGTTTTCACTGCTATGCATCTGAAGAACGGCAGCTATAGTACAGTTTCATCTTCAAAACAGTGCAACAATAGCAAATTTGTAATTAAATTAAGATTCTAATTCATATTTTGCATGATCTTGAAAATTCCCAAGTTTCCGAGTACAGCTCTTCCCTAGAAATGTACAGTAAATTGTCTATGGATAATCCTTTTGTAGCCCCTAGCATGTATTTTAAGCTTATAGCATGCAGTTAGCATTTACCAGAAATCTGGCTAATGAGTATAAATGGCTGTGTTGTCTTAAATTCGTACAGAGGAACAAAAGGTGATGTCATACTTCAGGAGAAACTGGTTTTCTATTTATATTCGTTAACTCTGTGTGACTGTAGCCTAATGCGCTAGCTGAAAATAGCATTCATTATTTGAAAGTAGCAACTCAAAGCCTTAGAGGAAGTGTCGGTCTCCTGCGCTTGATTCATTCTAAACAGATCATCGCATATTTAGCCACCGTTGCTCTCCGAGAGCTTTCTGGTCTTGTGGTGTTTGGCTGCATCAGCAGTATTAGTGCAGGTGTGCGTGACTGATTCCCAACGCTGACTTTATCTGCAACGTCAGCTTATTTCCACTTCACAGCATTAGTTAGAGTGTGTCAGGCTTGAATATGATGTCTTTCTTCAAATTATCGTAGCACATGAGAACATGCGAACATGTGAACCCGACATTAAAGCCCATCTCAACCTCTTCTGCAGTGTAAGTCCAGAATTGCAATGACTTGTAGCTTATTGGATTTTAAAAAAGGATGACCATGGCTTCATTTTCCCACTCATGAAATTCATGAGCTAAAGTCTCGTGGTCCTTGACCTCCTTTGTAATGATAAATCAGCATCTATAGTTCCTCCAATTAGAATATTCAAGGGAATATTTAAATATGAATGTGTGTAGTTGCATAACTGGATGGTTCCCAATCCTTGTGCTCTCAGAAGGGCGGTTTGTGTGCTCTTTTTGTTTATGGTAAACAGGAATGCGGCAGCTGTGCATATTGGATATGAAAGACATTTACACGTGGCTTTGTGGACATCATTGACCCTTCCCGGAAGGTTAGGGACCGTCTATCAAGAGCTGTCTGTGAAAATTAAGTGAGGTAAAGCAAATAATTTTGGTGAAAAAAAACAAAACAATGAATGCTTATCAGTCTTGGTGGTACACTATTCAATATTAAATGAATGATTTAGAATTTAAAATCAGTTTATGATTTGAGTTTTAGCAAACAGGGTTCAGAAGTTTGATTCAAATTTAAGTCAAGATAAAATTGAAAAATTAATATTCATAACTGCTTTAAGTGTAGCTTTTAATAAAACATAGAATTTCTCAGAATGAATTATTCAAACATATGATCATACACATAACTTATATTAATAACCAATGTTTGAAATTACACCTACAGAAATTTGTGTACATTATTTCGTCTGATTAGCATGGTGGAAAGACTTTCCCACAGGGCGTTTATTTCATTTATTGACATTTGTGTTTTTGTTTATTAATCAGAAGTGTAATTTGAGTGTAGTTTGTAAGATAACATTGACGTTCTCAGTATGAATTACTCAAACATGTAATAAATTAAGTTCACAAAACCTATTAAAAAATAATGAATTTAATTTGTATGAAATTCTTGTGGTTTTAAACCTACAAGCTAAACAGCTCTATTATTAAAATGTCAATTTTGTCCAAATACACACCTTTATATTATTAAATTGTGTGTATATGTGTGTGTGTGTGCATGCATATAAACACTTTTCTGAATTTAATTCTGGAAATAGCACTGGTAGTTCCCTCTCATTGGGATGCCCTCTGGCTTTCTGTCTTTCTCGCTCCCTCTCCTCCTCCTCTCTCTCTGCCTCCCAGTAGGGGCCCATTTGGACCCGGTGGGACTCCAGCTATGCTCCGCTCTGCATGACTTCAATCACGACTGCCTCTGGAGGCGTTGGTTTAGTCTGTCTCTTGCACACCCCTCGCACACACACACACATACTAAGGGTGCAAATTAGGTCCTGCTCTGGCAATGTCATTCACTGCTAAAAGAGAAGAACACCCTAAGTTCAGCATGGTCAACTTGAGGTCTGAGCGACATCGAAAATTTGAGTCACTTCTGCCTTTCTGCCTCATGGTGATTTCACAGCAGCATGTCACATTGTATTATTGTGTAACGCATCTCTGCCAAACTATGGCATGTTAAAACATGAAACGCTACACAGTTTCCTTTGGTAGTACCACAGGAACTGGCTATTTAGCCTCCAACTACTGGAATCAGTGGTGGGGAGTAACTGACTAAAAGTAGGCAGTGACCTTACCAAATTAACTACTTTTTTTGTAGCACAGTTGTTTACAAAACAGTATAGCTTCTCTGGTAAAAAGCTACTTGTTAGCAAGCTAAGCTAGCAAGCTGATGGTGCAACATTTACTAAATATTTCCAAATGTTTTATTGTAATTCTAAATATTAAAGGGGTGGTTGATTGTGATTTCACTTTTTTAACGTTAGTGTGTAATGTTGCTGTTTGAGCAACAATATCTGCAAAGTTACAACATTGAAAGTTCAATGCAAACAGAGATATCGTCTTTTAAAATTCTGGCAGTTTAATGCCTACAAAAACGGCTGGTAGGGGCTAGAAAAGAGCTACTTCCTGGGTTCGTGACGTAACAAACCCAAAAATTAACATAAACCCCGCCCCTGGGAACATGCAACAAAGGGGGCGGGACCATGTTGCGGAGCTTTAGAGAAGAGGAAGATTTGTTGCCATGCTCAAAACTAGGGGTGCACGAAAACATCTATTCATATATGAATCGCGATTCTGTCTTCTAGCGATTCTAATGGATTCACAAGTTTCAGACAGAGAGGAGGAGCGCAAAAATAAAACCACGCCCTCTATTCAATATTCCGTTTCAGCTGGAAATACGTCACTACACTGAAATAAAGTCGGCAGCAACTTCCGGTTCACGCAGACTTTGAGTCATGCTTGAACAGGTTCTGCGCAATCCTCTTCAATAATATCCTCTGTGTCTCAATCGGGCTCAATTGATAAGCGATATTAACGACGCCATTGTTTACAATACAGCCGGAGCACATGCCTCTAAGGGGAGGGGTGGGACGTTTAGACGCGCACTAGAGGCGGTTTAGCCAATCACAACACACTGAGCCAGCTAACCAATCTGAGCCCATTGTATATTTCTGAGGGAGGGGGCTTCATAAATAACAGGAACTCATCAAAGCGTTCATATTAGAAGGGACAGAGCGGTGTAGAATAAAGGTAAGTTATGTGAAAAATAATGCATTTTTTAAAAACGAAGCATTAACACATGTTAGACTGCACCCCATAAACACAATCAAGCCTAGAAAAAAAAAACAGTCAACCACCCATAATTTAATTATAATTATGTACATTAGCTATTTTTTCAATGGTGCACAACTCCTGGTGCTACTAGCAAACAGGCTAGTCACGCCCTTTAACCCATTTATAGGTAGATTCCCTATTAGTGGCTATTTCTATGGACTGCTATATGTAAGCCGTCTGCCATATTGGAATGGTCAAAGCTGGTCCGTGAACACTCGAGAGCAAGTTGCCTGTATGTCTGCAACCCTAGTATTACGCATGTATTAATGTCAATATCTAGGGATGTAACGGTATGAAAATTTCATATCACGATTATAGTGACCAACGTTATCACGATTATCAATATTATCACGGTTTTGTTAAAATTAGATGAAAATGTTCAAAAAGAACTGATACACACACTGAAAACATTTCAATAAGTTTTATATTTGAAAATCAACAAACAACAAATACAATTAGCAGCTATATGCACTTTTTTTTAGCATAAACATTAAATTAACATTAACATGAAGCCCTAATAATAATAATAATAAATCACTTTATTGCAAAGCAAAGTTGGGGTTGATTTCGAGTTCACATACAAACATAAATAGAATAGGCTAATTAAATTTGTCTATTTTAATGTAAGACAACATATTTTTCGTCAGTGATAGAAATATGATTTAAGACGGTAGTGTAAGCAAGTTTAGTTTGAAAACGTTTAATAAGACACAATTAGACAATATTTGAATAAAATAATAATAAGAAGAAATATTTATTTGCAACAACTGATGGAGTACTGAATGCTGCACGCACGCGCAGCGTTGTCAAGGTAACATTTGGTCAGTCATTCCCTTCGCCAAGGGAGATTCAAACGCTTATACGAGACAGTAATGCCCTGCACCCTTCAAAGAACACACTTCAAGGGCTCTGCCCTTCGAAGGGAGTAGGGCATAAGGATGCTCACTTCTGTTTGGAATTCGCCCCATGTCTCTTGTATCACCGCAGAGGCGCAGACGCGCTTTCTCGTTTCATTCAAATGCAGCTTGCGTCTCAGTTTTTGATTGTATTGAAAATGAAATCAGAGGAATTTAGTATTAATACTACTATAATTTTGCTGTAGTGATCATATTGTCCTGACGATTGTTTTGTACACTGTTCATAATGGATTTATAAACAGGTAAGATTTCAAAACATTAATCTCAATTCAATATTTCATATCCCCGTATTTATATATTATTTTAGGTAAACAAAAAAAAAATCCGTGTAATAAGTTAACTATGAATATACAATACATTATCCCTTAAATGTCAACCTTATAGTTTGAACGTTCGTTCGTCTTGGCTCAAAGCCACTTGCTGCGAACTTTTCTTCGCGGAAGCTTTGCGTTAATTACAAGTGAGATAACGAAATATTTAATCTCTAATCAATATTTTTTGTCCAATTATTTGCCCAGTTAGTTTTGGTATTGAGGTAAAAGTTACCTTGCATTCGCTAAAGTGGGTGGTGGTCACGAAGATGACGGAGCAAATTTGATGCGTTTCCCCCTTTTGCAGCGACTTTCTTCTTGCAAGATCAGCAGACAGGGTGACCGTCCTCGATTAAATTGCCTTCAGGACTCTTGTAAAAGCCAAAATACGACCAGACCACCGATTTGGTCCTCTTAGATGGCTGAAAAATCTCCCGAGCACTGTCACTGCCTTCCGCCATTTCGTCTCATGCAAAAAAAA
>NW_015664180.1:667368-667857 GCF_001515625.1 Sinocyclocheilus rhinocerous | reverse complement strand
AGTTAGTTAATGCTGCTCAATGTGAAAGCCCGCAGGTGATGGAGATTTACCGCTGATTACAGAACCGGCTTTACTGATAAGATGCGCGTTAAATATCGCATGCGATTTATCGTGCAGCCCTACTTTATATTAAGGCTTTCACAGGCGCGTTAAATATCGCATGCGATTTATCGTGCAGCCCTACTTTATATTAAGGTTCACTTTCACAGGTTATTAATGTTTATAAATCATTAAATGGTTCACAGGTGTCCACTTTACATTAAGGTTCACTTTAGACGTTATTAACGTTTATAACTCATTCATAAATTATTTACATTAAGGTTCAGAGGTAACTAATATTGGAATTAAAATTTTCATTATTGATATTTCATCAAGCCATAGTTGTGCTATGATTTTTTCCGCCCCAAAATAAAGTTTGATAATTTCATCTTGATAAACAAAATATATCAGTTTCTAATCATTGCTGTGGATAGGCATCATGAACTTTTG
>NW_015664180.1:666288-667258 GCF_001515625.1 Sinocyclocheilus rhinocerous | reverse complement strand
GAAGATGACTGAGCAAATTTTATGCGTTTCCCCCTTTTGCAGCGACTTTCTTCTTGCAAGATCGGCAGACAGGGTGACCGTCCTCGATTAAATTGCCTTCAGGACTCTTGTAAAAGCCAAAATACGACCAGACCACCGATTTGGTTCTCTTAGATGGCTGAAAAATCTCCCGAGCGCTGTCACTGCCTTCCGCCATTTCCTCTCGTGCAAAACAACAACAACAACAACACTGCATGCTGCTTCTGCGTCAGACTGATGCTGGCTGGACAGGATTTACCGCGAGTTTGCAAAATCGCGATAATCAAATATGGTTTTGATGATAATTAAATTTTAAAGGATAATACTAACCGTCAGGGCATTTTATCGTGAAACCGGTAATCGTTCCATCCCTAATCTGCAGTAGACTTAAGCAGATGATTTTTGCTAAACTAACACAAGAGGAAGCCGTTAGCTAACATGACATTTAAAAGGTACTATATTTAGTACTTATAATATTGAGTTAATGCGTATTAAAAACATAAATCAACACATTTTTATCTGTCAAATTTTATTCAATTTCTTAAGGAATTTTAAATTTCGGAAGTTTTTACAACCAGATGCTGCACAATGTTGTGGCATTTTGAAACTCATTGATTTTTATTGTGCGTAACAAGACATTGAACGTTCCAAGATGGTTCACTAACTTCTAAAAGTAAACAAAAAGAGCATGATAAATCACACCTTAGCAGTTGTAGATTTTTTGTGTGCTGAAAACAAGGTGGAAGCGGCAAAAGAGGAAGGGATGAGGTAAGCGCGGGGGGTTCACAGGTTATTAACGTTTATAACTCATTAATAAATGGTTCAAAGCTGTTCACTTTATATTAGGGCTGCACGATAAATCGCATGCGATATTTAACGCGCATCTTGTCAGAAAGCCGGTTCTGTAATCAGCGGTAAATCTCCATCACCTGCGGGCTTTCACATTGAGCAG
>NW_015664180.1:629182-666240 GCF_001515625.1 Sinocyclocheilus rhinocerous | reverse complement strand
TACATTAAGGTTCACTTTCACAGGTTATTAACGTTTATAACTAATTAATAAATGGTTCACAGCTGTTCACTTTACATTAAGGTTCACTTTAGACGTTATTAACGTTTATAACTCATTCATAAATTATTTACATTAAGGTTCAGAGGTAACTAATATTGGAATTAAAATTTTCATTATTGATATTTCATCAAGTCATGGTTGTGCTTTTATTACTTTTTCCGCCCCAAAATAAAGTTTGATAATTTCATCTTGATAAACAAAATATATCAGTTTCTAATCATTGCTGTGGATAGGCATCATGAACTTTTGCAGCGTATCATGGGTAAGGTACAGAGTAGATTCTGGTAAGAAACATTGTACAAAAAGTGACACGAGTCATGAGATATAAATGAGAGAACCATAAAACACACACCCTTAAGTCTCACTATAAAAGTAAATTTTTTTCTGCAACATGAAATAAATCAGGAATCTAGTTTTGAGTGAAATAAGTATTAACCCTTTCACTGGTGAGTTTAAAATATTCTAGCGGTCCCCCCAGAGTGAGTTTTTTTTAAAGCGACCGTTATTTTAGACCGTTTCCCCTTACTGTTTCCATGGAGACGCGTCATGCTTGTCACGTGACACACCGCGGCTACAATAACACTGTATGACAGATGGATCGCTTTTATTAAGCTTTTCCTTTATTATTTAAAATATTCACAAACTTGCATACCATGTCATGAACAATCTGATATTCCGATTCACAAATATGTGTAAATGAGTGTGTTTTGTCGTTTAAAAACCTTTCTAAATGATCTTGATCGTGATCTGTAATGTGAGATGGGCGCCGCCATGTTTGTTCGCCCTGCAATTCAGAGAGTCCTGTCAGTTGGATTTACAGCATGTGAATTCATCAGTTTCTCCCGAAATACAAGTAATAAGTGGCCGTTGAACTGGGTGAAGAATAGAGTGAACTTTATAGTTACACTATGTGTATCTGATATGAATAAAACACATCGGCAAATAAAATTTGAATGGATTGTTATTGTTGCTTCCATAGACATATGTGTGTATTTTACAAACTGTAAATGTATTGTTTTACTAGTACTTATGTGTATTTAAATGTCTGAAACCTAACAGCATGTGAATTCATCAGTTTCTCCCGAAATACAAGTAATAAGTGGCCGGTGAACTGGGTGAAGAATAGAGTGAACTTTATAGTTACACTATGTGTATCTGATATGAATAGTTTTATATACTATCTAAAATTTGAATGGATTGTTATTGTTGCTTCCATAGACATATGTGTGTATTTTACAAACTGTAAATGTATTGTTTTACTAGTACTTATGTGTATTTAAATGTCTGAAACCTAAAATAAACATTGTGTGGTTAAAGATACTGCAGTTGTGATAAAATGACAAAGCGCAGTGCACTTCTCTCTCTGGCTCAGCTCCAGCTAAAGCGCGAAAGCACAGTTTGAATTTGGCAGTTATGTGACGTCACCGAACGTTCTAAATGAGAACCTTAATGTAAAGTGTTACCATTTTTTCTTGTGGACTATATGTAAACATCTTTTATGTGAAATATCTTATTCAGGTCAGTAATAAAAAATGAATTTTGTATGATCCCTCTTATTTTGGTAAAATAATTAACATTTGGCAGATTCTGAAGGGGATGTAAACTTTTGAACTCAACTGTAACTAAGCTTAAAAACTGAGCTACAATTGCACATATTTTAGTCTTTTTTGTTGCTAAATCTTTAACTGCAGGTCTTAATATTGATTATAATTAAGTACTCAAAAATTTTAATCAGTGCTGTGCCATTCTTGATCATATTATCAAACAAGCCTGTTAGCCCTCCAACCTTAATGAAACCAATGCTGAGTACCATTTTCAGTGGTGTGACTGCTAGCTATGGTAGTAACAAGGTAAAAATATTTAATGCTGCACAACTACCTGCCAGACTGACTAGTTAGCCTCCAGCTATAGTGGAACCAGTGTTTTTATGGTGATTTTACGGTGGCCTGACAACGACAAGCATAGTAGCAAGCTACATGCTAACAAGCTAACTCCCGTGTGGAATTTTATCTAATTTTTTCAGTGCTAAATGTCATCTGATTTAAAAAAACGCATTCAATGTAGTTAGCTATCTTTTGTTAGTGACTTGTACCTAACTATTTGTTGTTTAGCTGCTTTAAGTTATGATTAGCATGTAGCTTGGCTAGCTACAGTTCAAAGATGCTTCAGACTGGAGCTACAATTATCTCTTTATGATTAATGTTAATTAACACACAGTGCCCCCTAGTGACTCAGATTACCCAACACAGTGTCATGTCACCATATGCAACAAGCCATCTAGCATTGAGCATGATAAACGCACAAACGTGACTTCTCGATGCTTCTCAATTTTCTGTGGCCACTTTATCACCTTGAAAGCATTTTAACAGGGTTTAGCACCCTGAAGGAAAACACACACGCGCGTCAAGGTGACCTCCTCTAAGTGCCATGGGAAGACCCTTGCCTTCGCCACATCGAGTGTCCCTATCACGACTTTATTTTGCTGCAAGCTGTTCTCACTGTTCTCAGTAATGCAGATGGTCTCACCGGACGGAGCTCAAACACGTCCAGGTGCCCTTTTGCTGCCCTCCACCAAGGTTTGTTGCTTCAAATAAAGCGTGTCACTCAGGCACTTCCACATCTCGGAAAGGTCAGTCAGTCTTTTTTCCTTGAAAAAGAAGACAAAGGATGTTTTTCTTCTGCTGCCCCAGAATTCCCCTGTCTCTTCACTGTTCTCTAACCATTTTTCACAGCTGCCACCCAAACAAAGCCATCTTAGAGGTTTTAATGCTCAGGCTGAGGTGTGTGAGGGTGTTGAAGTGTGTTTAAAAAAACTCCCACATCTAAAGCTGGCTGAAGCCATTAGGAGCAGAGACAGCTTTGCGGTGTGTGCATTGTTATCTGTTTTTTTTTTTTAAAAAGGTGCCAAATACTTTGGACTTTGGACACTTTAAGGAGTCTCAGTAGAGTATTCTGGACAGACACTGATTATGATTCAGTTATGTAGTCTCTTTGTGACTTTATGTCTTTAAAGGAGGCCTTCAGCAAAACCGAGAGGTATTTTCTTTTTTACTTCTTTGAAAGAAGTCTCTTGTGTTCACCAGGGCACATTTATTTGCTCAGAAATACAGTAAAAACAGTAATATTGTGAAATATTATTACAATTTTAATCAAATTATTCCTGTGATGCAAAGCTGAATTTTCAGCATCATTACTCCAGTCTAAAGTGTCACATGATCCTTCAGAAATCTTTCTAATATGCTGATTTGT
The DNA here is from genome assembly GCF_001515625.1 of Sinocyclocheilus rhinocerous. NCBI lineage: Eukaryota > Metazoa > Chordata > Actinopteri > Cypriniformes > Cyprinidae > Sinocyclocheilus > Sinocyclocheilus rhinocerous. The sequence continues at coordinate 662,931 of NW_015664180.1, read as the reverse complement.
TGCTCAAATATATTATGCAAATATATATTACTTTTTTTTTTTAATATTAGTTAAAATATTTGTAAAAATCCCATACTCATGCTTTTGGTGTACTATTTTCAGCATATTATGATTTATGATTGTTATCTCGCATACTATGTAGGACAGATAGGATGTGAACAGGGGTGAAGGGCCTCTCACACTTATAGTCCAGTGCATGCGTAACTCCTATACCAATAAAAATACTTTGCCGTTACTGCAAGCAGCTGCAGTGGTGTGGTGCTTTGAGTTTTGGCTTAACGTGGCAGATGAATGTAGCTGAAATGGCCATTGTACAGCAGCGGCTGGTTATTTTAGGGATGCAGTTTCCTGCTTCTCCCTTTACTGTTGCTATCTGTTTTACTTCCTGTTGTAATAAATGCTTCTACTGTCATTCCAATCCTCTATGGCTTTTCTTCCATAGATATGTTTAGGTAGATTCCACATTAAACCACTCCAGACACATCTCCGTTTGGAACGGTCAATGTGTCATCACTCACATATAAAAATAAACGAGTTTCAAGATGCCACAACATTGCAACCGCCAAAATGTAAACTTTGTGTTGTTTTGTGTTTTTAATATATATTAACTTAATATTACAGGTTTTTAAATTATAGTACACTCTAAAAAATGCTGGGTTAAAAAGGGACAAACCCAGCTATTGGGTTGTTTTGACCCAGCGGTTGGGTTGTTTGTCCCTTTTTAACCCAGCATTTTTTAGAGTGTACCTTTTAAATGTCGATTTAGCTAATGGCTTCGTCTTGTATTGTTTTAGTTTAGCAAAACCATCTGCTTAAGTCTATTGCAGGTATAGATATTCATACATGCGTATATAACTAGGGTTGCAGACATACAGGCATCTTGCTCTCGAGTGTTCACAGACCTGCTTTGACCATTCCAATATGGCTGACGGCTTACATATAGTGGCCAATAGAAGCAGCCGCTAATAGGGCATCTACCTATACATATCTATGTTTTCTTCTGTGAAAAAAAAGATATTTTGAAAACATGTCTCAGTGTTTTTGTCCATTTAGTAAAAGTCAGTGGGTCTAAATGTTTTTTGGTCCCCATTGACTTTCGTTGCACAGACAAAAACAGTTCTTCAAAATATCTTTAGCAGCTTTGATATTAATAGCTAGCTACTATGAAAGCTCGTTTCAGTCTCACAAGACATGCATTGGTAAACCAAATTATGACAAAATGTCAGAATTATGAGATCAAGTCTGAGATGCTAAGTATGTCATAATTTAGATTTATCTCATGATTATGACTAAGTCCTAAGGTAAGTCGAAACTGAGATACTAAGTCATAATCACGAGATATAAATAAAAACGACATACTAAATAATAAGAAAAAACTCAAAATACTGTCATGAGATGCTGTCATAATTCTGAGAAAGTTGAAATTGGGTCAAAATTGACAGTTATTTTTTGTGATAGTTATGACTTTATAATTATGATTTTGACTTTTTATTGTCGATTTTGACTTTTTACATCATAATTCTAATGTAATATCTCACAATGTCATTTTGATTTACCAAAGCATGTATTGTTTCATTTTTTATGATGTTAAATGGGCTTCCATAAGCTACTCCTCAACAATGATGAAATATTCTCTCTCTCTCTCTCTCTCTCTCTCTCTCTTTCTCTCACTCTCTCTGTCTCTCTTTAAGTCAGCATCCACTAACCTCCTGCTGGGGAACTCTGGAGGAAAACAGATGAAAAAACTGAAAACATGATAAAACATAAAAGGATTGTGCATTAAGAGGGTCACATGTCTGCTAAAATTATACGATTCCAGCTGCTGGTCTTTGCTTGAGTATTCAACCCCTCATGGACCTGGAGAGCTTTCAGTGAGGGACTGGGTTGTGAAGTCAGTGGTGAGTATGAAAATACTAGAAACACAACTAACCAATACAGAAGAGTCAATTCCCATTGAACTTTTTGTAAGAACCACTGAGTCCTTTAGGTGTCACCTTGGGGACGCCAAGTGGATTGGCTCCTAGTGGATGGCTCTTGATTGTTTTGAGTCCGTTTGCACTTTCGAGACGCTCCCTAAGCGTTCAGTTAGCTGGCAGTGTGAGTGTTGAAGCCATACAGCCGTAGTGGAGAGTAGAAGAGAGGCAGGCTCACTCTCATATCACCGCTTCACAGAGTACGACTCATCTCGCCTGATACGCTCACACACGCGCTCTCTTTTCCCTCACACACTTGTGCGGAAAGCCACACATCAACCCTCCTGTCACTGGGACAATGTATACAGAGAACCTGATGACTACTGGCTGGTGACAATAGAAAACAAAAGAACTATCCAACGGTGGGAAGAGGAACGATCCGGTTGGGATCTTGGAAGCCAATGCTGCAGCCAGGAGCATCTGCAGGCTTAATTGAGCGACTCAACCCGAGCAGCTGTGCACAGCCCACACGCAGAAGCTGAGAGGGACAGCCGAAACCGAGGATAGACGCATATGCCGAGCTGACAGGGCTGGCTGATGTGGACGTACCACCTGTCAAGTTCTAGCCCTGGGTGAGCACTTTCATCTTCTCCAGAAAAGGGGCCGTTTAGTGTGGCAAATTGGCAGTGTCCCACCTATAATTAGGGCTTAAATATAGGATACGTGAAGTCAGACCTGAAACTTGTCATCTTTTCTGTTGGTTTGACATGGACTCGGCAGATGCCGTATTGTTAATTTCAATCAGTTCCTATTGCTTTAGGAGCTTCAAAAGCTTTTATATGCGATGTAATGCAACAGTGCTGCATGCACCCACTAACAAGAGCTTAATTACCTCTGCGGTGTTCATGCATGCAAATAACGAGCCTCATCATTTAAATACGACTGGACTGTCTTCTCTGGACGTCCTCTTCAAGATGGTTTTAAAGGGATAGTTCATCTAGAAATAAGATTTTGTCATCTCTTACTTGCTCTCATGCTGCATCTTAACCCATATGATTGACATTTTTCATGGAATTGGACAACAGGAGATATTTTGAAGATTCTTTGCAGGTCTTTTCTGTTCGACAAGTTTATAGTAATCACATCTGTCCAAAAAGGACAAAAAACGGAAGGGTTTATTAATACAGAATTAATACAGAATGCGTTTAAAAACACATGATGCACGGCTGTGAGGTGAAGAATGGTGCAACACTTCTTGAGATAAGATTTTTAAAGTTGAACTAAGTTTAATTTGAGAGATAATTTTATAGTGACCACATCTGTCCAAATAGGACAAAAAGCCACAATGGTTGATTCACACAACCCACAAAAAAACACATGATGCAGGGCAGTGAATTAGGGGAAAAAAGTAATACGTTTTGAGGTGTTCACTAAAAAAAATATTTGAAGTGTTTCAACGTTCGTTGTCAGATTCAAAAATAGCATGCCAAGGCATCGTGCAAGATTTAACGCCATTGATGCCAAAACTTACTGGTTTGCACGTGTTGCAACCAAAAATGACATGCCAGTTTGAATATCAGTGTTGGAAATTTGGATCTTTCGTCAAATAAAACCAGGTATAATCAGATTACTTTTTTCAAGTAACTAGTAAAGTAATGCATTACTTTTAAATTTACAAGAAAATAACTAGGTTACTTTTTTCAAATATGTAACGCAAGTTACTTTGTTTTCCCATTTATTCACTGACAACTCTCATTTTCTCGTGTTGAGAGAAATTGGGAGTGAGTTGCAGAGGCACTGCCTTTAGCCTGAGGCTTATTCATTTCACTTTTGGTGTGAAAGAGCCTTTACAGTTGCCAAAAATATAACTTATAAATAAGTAATATAATATAATATAAATATAATATTAAAACAAATAAGTAAGCCCAGCCCATGTGACAAAAAGTAACACAAAAGTAATGTAATGCATTACTTTCCATAAAAAGTAACTAAGTAATGCAATTAGTTACTTTTTTATGGAGTAACACAATCTTGTAATGCATTATATTTTCAAGTAACTTTTCGCAACACTGCATAAAACTGACATTAAAAAGACTCAAAGTAGTTAATGAGGTAAGTCAACCGCCTTTGGTCACTCATATCGACCAAAATAATTTTTTGTGTGAAAACTCTAATTTGCAGCTACTTGAATGTGAGTAAATAATGACAATTTTCATTTTCGTGGGAATTTTTCCTTTATCTGTAATTCTTTTGCTGTTGTGCAACATTAATTTGCACTATTAATAGCGTTCATGTCCTGCTGGGAAATTACAACATCAGGTTTTCTACCAAAAATACCTCTTCTACAAAATGATGAATACCGTGCATTAGGTCTGTTTTGTTTGCTTTGTTTTTATTGAATTTATGAAGGTGCTGTAAACAGAATTGTATTTTCTAGAATATTATCTCATTAGAATTATTATTTAAAAAAAACAATGATTTCATACATTAACAAATTTACCGCAAACTACAGATGCTGCATCCACTGCATCTGCCATGTTTTCTCACTGAAACGTTCCCAACTGGGAAACTCTGAATAATTGCTACATTGTAGTGACGTTAATGTGCATTGAGCTCATAAATATGATCTTCCTGATGTGACTTGATTGCACCGTGTCCTTATTCTCATTTTGAGAACTAGATTACTGTTTTTCACCAACTATTCAGAATTTTATTACAGTGTCCATTCTCAAAGGTCATACATCAAAACCATATTGAACACAAATTTTGATGGCAATAAAACAGATGTGAGGCAATTTAATTTTGGCATTGCTGGTCTTGAGGGCATTATTGAAATGGGTTCTTCAGCCCCCACTTACTGTAAGAGACAATCGCAGTGTTTATTGGATCAGCAGAATAAGATTTCATTGTTGCCTTCATGATAACAGTAAGATACGAAGAGCTCCTGATGAAAGGATGATGAGCGGAGAGGATCACTCTGTATGTGGGCAGTGGAGGAGGAGGAAAAGACATTGCGGCTCTTGTGTTCGGATCAGTACAGACAATAAAGATCAGGCTTGCAGCTGGGAAAGAATAATCACCTTTCTGTCCACTTTGATCAGTCCAGCTTATAAGAAGTACAAGGAATGTTCTGTTTTTAAATTGCGTCTTTAAAAGCTTGTTTGTATGGTTGATCTTTCTTATGTTTAATGCTAGAGTTTTATTTTAGATGAGAGTTGACATGGAATCAGAATTGACCCTATTTATTTTTTTATTGCATATGAGTTATTATATTTTAAATTTTTATTATTATGTTTTATTTACATTTTTAGAATTTTTATTGTGTTTTTATTTTATTTCATATAGTCCATTTTTTTATACTACACAGAATGTAAAATGTCTGTGCCTTTACTTAAAGGGGTCATATGACGTTGCTAAAAAAGAACATTATTTTGTGTTGTAACACTCCAAAGAGAAAGGAAAACTTAAAATCGCATCATATGTCCCCATTAATGCTATTTTTCCAGTCACTTGTGTTCTTTATTGAGCCCTTGTAAACTGCTGCCGTGTCTCTTTGGTATCACGATTAATGATCTAGCTTGAGATCCCTCTGTATCATTGCAGGACTGGGCCTCCTCCAAGCCGAAGTACAGTAATTGGACACTTTAAAACATCATGAAAAGGGTACAAAAGCAGTTTTGAGCCAATCGTTCATGTATTATTCATTGCCTCGGAACAAGGCTTTATTTTGCATATCTGAGGCTCCCGATGGAGTACAACAAAACAAGAGATTTGGCATTCAGCACATATGACGAGTATGTTATGTTTGTGGTTTGCATATAAATTGCTGGTCAAAGATCACTGTATGTGAGGCCTGCTAACTCAGCCTCCAGATTAAAGGATTGGTTCATAATTTCTCACTCATTTATTCATCCTCATGCCGTTCCAAACCCGTAGGACTTTATTTCTTCTGAGTAGCACAAAAGGAGATGTTTTGAAGAATGTTGTGGTTGCTCTTTTCCGTGCAGTTACAATGGAAGCTTTAAAATGACACAAAGCTCCACAAAACTAGTCCATACGACTCATTCATAATATTTCATTGCTATTTATTGATCATTTTCTGTTTCACTGCTTTCACTGAAAATTTTCTGTTTTTACAGCTTCACTGCAAAAACTACTTGGTGAGACTTTAGACTTTAACTTTTCTTTAAATACTTATTTTCCATTTTAAATATCTAAAAATCCTTAAACATGAAAGTGACACCGCACAAGATATTAAGGTAATTTATAGATTGTACAAATGTTTTTCTTGTAGATATTTTAACTGTAAAATAAGACAAAAAAATGGCCAGATTGAGTTATTTGAGCATTTTTCATTTACTTCTATATATTTTCATAATTATTTATGTTATTCTCAAGGTATGACTATTTTTAAAATTTTACACTTTTCACTTTATTCTTAAAATATTATTATTATCATTATTATCTTTATTTATTATTATTATTATATAATTTATTCATAATGATTCATAAATGAACCATTCTGACCAGTTTGTGAACAGCTAAACTGAAGTCGTTGAAAAAAAGATCTCAATTTAGCTCATGAATGCACAGAGCCTAAAACCATAAAAACGTTTTAATTCCTTGAAATAAACATGAACTGAAATAAAATAAAATAAAAATGTAAACTTATTTTAGCTTGTTGGTAAGGCAACATTTCTCATTTTCGTTTAAGTTGAAGGGCTAAAAGAACTCACACACACACACACAAAACTAGGCATATTTAACCCAAAACAAGTATACAGCTGACAAAAACACAACAAAATTACTAAAACTTCAACTAAAATTTAAATGAAAACTAAAAATATAAAAATAAAGAGCGAATGAGAGCGAATGTTGAGATTTTTTGACAAATTCCAGTTATATGGCTTCAGAAATCTTGTAATGTAGAGCTTTAGTTGTATGGACCACTTTTATAATGCTTTTTGGTGCTTTTGTGAAGCTGATGTGAAATTAATGAAAAGACGACCAGTTCAATTCATCAAAAATCTCCTATATTTCACAGAAGAAAGAGTACTATGGTGCTTAATACATGTACTGTAGTATTTACATGGTACTTCAAAGAATACTAGGGTATAACAATAGTGCCTGGTTCACTCCGTACTGGCAGTGTTCACTGTAATTGTCGTTTTTTTGTAGTTGTAGTTGCTGTTATTGCTTGAGGCAGGTCAGCCTGTGCTGCCTAATCGCACTGTGGGGAAATGTGACGCACGTAATGCTTTTCCCAATAACTTCACTATTAATGTGACAGATTCTTCCAGACCTTGACATCCGACTTTCTTCCACCGGGTTCAGAGGACGGCGGATAGGGCTTTTTCTCTGCTCAGTCATGGACTAGAATTACCTTTTCACCGTCCTTAGAATGACCTTTTCATACTTTCTAATGTTCGTTGTGAGGCTCAGGTTGCATGTCGTCAGTGTCGCCCTGTGTTGGGCCTTCATTTCTGCCAGCTCTTTAATTATGTAATTGGATTAACAACCTACGCATCAAACAAGCCCTAAAGCTGTTTGTCCTCTTCTATCAAGATGAGATTGATTTGATGGGAAGGTATTCGATAACCTGTCCCCTTAATTTCCACTCATCGGTTGCTGGCAGATGGAGGTTGATACATTTTTTAAATGTTAGTCCCCAAAATAGCCCCTCTGGGTCGAACGTCCACCCACAGGTTACACAAGAGGCAGATATCTCACGCTAGATGAGACTGACTGCTGCCATGTTGATGTTGACATTAAATCAATTATTTATTGCACTCTACAATTGGCTATATCTGATCCAACCCAAGCGATGACATATTAAGGCCACGTTTTGAACGCGCCTCCAACTTTCAGCCCGTCAACATCCGGCGCTATGAAGGATATATTGAAGGATGTATTGAGACATAACTCTATGCCGCTCATTTTCACGCATGAGAATCATAGTGTCAATTTAAAGACTTCCATCTCCCCTCTGTTCTGCATTAAAGTCATGACTCATTTCATCAGGCAATTTTACTGGCTGAGACGGAAGCAGAGAAAGCCATTTAGCCTGGTGTCGCTTCAACGTATAATTCATATCCATACGCCAGAGGAATGAGTGCGATAATGACATTTGTAGTGCTTTCGTTTTCTTTTTTTTTTTCTTTTTGTGTAACATTGGAAGGTTTGTAGAAGGGTCATTTGGTTGGTCGTCACATGGTTTCTGGGATAAAAGCATATGAAGCAGCGTTTGCCTTTGGACGTCAACTTTTACGACAAAGTTTCAAGAATTGCGAGATTGGATTAGAAATGTTTTGAGAATAAAGTCAAAATTACTAATTTATTTATGTTATTTTTTCTTCGCCAGCTGAGAAGCTGAGATCGTTCGCCAGCTTAAGCCAGGCTCACACTACAGGATTATTGGCTGGATTTTGCGGTCGCGGACAGATTTCCACAGTCTGCGACAAAACCCCCAGATCGTGACCAAATCGGTGCTCGTTGCGGCCGAAGCTCGTTAAGTATGAGCAGGTCAGCAACGTGATCCAAACCTGTCTCGAGCTATCACAGACGCTATGACATTTTCAAACCTGTTTGATATTATCGCCACGTGATCTCGTAACGTGAGCGACACAATGACAAGGTGGAACTAAAGTGACGTGACATGTGGCCAAGTATGGTCACCCATACTCGGAATTAGTGCTCTGCATTTATCCCATCCAAAGTGCGCACACACACACAGCAGTGAACACACACACCGTGAACAGTGGGCAGCATTCACTCCCCCCACCCACAATCCCTGCCGGTACGAGACTCGAACCCGCAACCTTTGGGTTACGAGTCCGACTCTAACCATTAGGCCACGACTTCCCCTAATCCAGCCAACCACAGTGCAGATGATATAAACACTATATCATGCATCTTTATGAACAGAAACGAAAAGCCACAAATTAATCAAATCAACTAACTAGAAATAAATGTAAAAAATGCATAGATTGTGTAGGCTATATAATACCACGTTTCATTGTACTGTTTAATTACCTCCAACTCTTTCTGCAGTACTGACAGTCCTTGTTGTCCATGTCTTCCAAGCCATTGTTTCTGCCATATTCTCTTTTGTTGTGGTTTCTTCTTTCTTTCGGATAAAATAACTGCACAGACCAATTGAAGGGCCAGTTGATCGTCCATGCTTGAAGATATGGCCTATAATCGCTGTAATTTCTCGTGAGAATTTATGTGAGAAAACGTATTTTCGCTGATGGTCGGGAACGCCTCTTCACTGAATGTTTTGTAGTGTGTGCACCTCGTTAGCGTTGTGTTGTGTAGTATGCTTGCAGCTATGACAAGACGACAGATGAAAAGAAATCTTGTTACGTAGTGTGAGCAACACACGACTTTGTCGCTGCATGTTGCCAGGGGCTGGTGATGAGGTTGCTAGTGTGCGTTCTCACTACTGGTTGCCTTGACAGCGAATCAGGTTTCTTGCCGCTAAATACAAACATTTTGGAGGCAAAAGACTAAATATAATACAAATATGAATTAAATCCATACATACAAACAAGACGCCCGTCTAACCTTCCGACGATTTGCAGAATTGTCAGGAATTTCTCCTTTTAAGAGAAATTCTTGAACCTGTATATAGAACGCAAAAGAATCCATATCGCTAGACTGTCGTAAAAACGTTGGCGGTGACAGGAAGTGGAAGCAATTTCGCGCATGCGCAGTACAAATCGTGTTTCCGGTACGGATCGAGTAGTCACAGTGTGAACGGGGCTTTAGTGAAATGGTACGCATCACATTACACGTCACATCGTAATGTCACGTGTCTTTACGGGATCTTTACAGGATGTGTGTGAACGCACACACAGATTCCGGAAAATCACTGGCAGTGTGAATGAACCAAAATTAAATGATCCCGGGAGGAATCACGGAAAACATTATCAGTGTATTTTCCAGGAATCTCTGTGTGAAAGGGGCTCAAGAGAGTTTGTTTACACAGTATATCGTGGTGTCTTCACTCCGGCGTTCAGCATGCGGTTCTGGAGCGGCATCCAAAAAATGATTCACCTGCGCTTTGTGGAAATGGATCTGCTCCGTGGAGGGTTTGCCAGATGTCGTGTTACTTGTCTGTGTAGTTGTCAAATGGAAGAAGGATGTAGAAAGAACAACTAAAGGCGATTGATTTTGTTTTTGTTGATGGATAGGACGCCTTGTTGAGCTTCAGAGCTCCAGGTCATTCCTATGGGACGTTCTGTAAAGCTTATCTGACCCGAGCAACAGTAAACAAAGTGGGCTGAAAGGATTGTTGTTAAGAGCACAATCGGGTGCTTCTGTGTTCGATCAGGGTAACGTCACTGTGAACGTTCTCGAAATGTATCTGTTTTATTTATCTAATTATTTTGACTATTGTTAATGTATTGCTAGTTTTCTCATAATCTATCTTCTCATAATTGATTTTTCCTAAAATATTGCTGTCAATCCCTTAATTTTGACTTTATTCTCAAAATATTACTAGTTTTATTCTTATGATTTTCACGTTTATTATAAAAATATTAGCCACTATACTTTTAGAAAATATCACTCCTTTATTCTCTTAATTTTAATTTTATTCGCAAAATATTACTATCATCAAAATATTACTAATTTATTTTTAGAATTTTGGCTTGACAAGATATTAATATTTTTCTCAATATATATTTTTTCATAATTTTGACTATTCTCAAAATATTGCTCCTTTATTCTCAAAATGTCACTCCTTTATTCTCATAATTTATTCACAAACTATACTATCCTCAAAATATTTCTTATTTATTGTTTATAATTTTGAGTATTTACAAAATATTGATCCATTTCTCAAAATTTTACCAATTTATTCACATTATTTTAAATTTATTTACAAAGTATTACTACTATTCTCAAAATATTACTGCTTTTTCATAAATTTGACTATTCACAAAATATTACTTTTCTCAAAATATCTCATAATTTTAACTTTATACACAAAATATTACTACTATTCTCAAAATATACTTTTTCATAATTTTGACTATTCACAAAATATTGCTACTTTTCTTAAAATATTAGTACTTTATTCACATGCTTTTCACTTTATTCTCAAAATATTTTTACTATTTTATCTCTAAATTTTACATACATGCATCAGAGTTTAACTTTTCTCTGTGATGCCATAGAATAGATAAACAGTTTTTTTGGTTCCCAAAAATTGTTCGCTGAAAGTTTTAGCAAACAGTTCTTTACAGAACTATTTTTTTTTCTTAGTGTGAAGTAAGTGTTAAAAATCAAGAACCTTGGCCTTGACCTTGGGTCCTCGGAGGACCTGCCATGAATTTCTCATGTGACTTAAAATAGAAAGTACAGGCAAGCTTGAACGTCTCAAGCCTGTTGCCAGGCATTGATTAATTATTCAGCTATAATGGAAAACACACTGTGATCATAGAGCCACATGTGGCCGTTTCAAGCAGCAACTACAAATTCTCACTTTGTTTCTGTCTCCGTCTCCTCCTTTCTTTTAAGCGTTCACTTTTTTCCTCTCACACTGGCTTGGCTATATTGGCGTGGCCGTGCTTTGTGGAGTGTTTTTTTTTTCTTTTTGATGTGATTTTGACTTTGTCATTGTGGGGAAATTTGTCAAGGACACAATCAGGTTCTTCATCGTCTGTGTTCGATCAGGGTAACGTAAAATTACAACACTGTCAGAGCTCAAAACTGTCTCACGTAAGAAAGGAAGCAAGAGTTGTAATTGGGTAATCCATCTTTTTTGTCACATGCACGTCATTTCTCAAGTAAGGCCAGTTTGCTGTCTGCTTTTAAGGGGGAAAAAAATGAAATATGTGTCCTGATTTTTAATTGAAAAGATCCGTTTTGTCTGTTTGATGCAATATTCAAACCAAAAAGAGCAAACTATATTTATTGTATTCAAATTATAATTTTTGTATACATTATATACAGAGAAGATTCAGCTTTTTTTGGGAATATTAATAGTATTTGCTTTATTTTCATAAAAAGCACATTTTCACCCTAAATTCTCATTATGGTAATGTGGAAAATCTTATTACTGTAATACTTAAAATTATAATATAAAATGTAATAAAATCTGTACACTGACATATATTTAGCAAAATATTTTTTTTAATTTTTGCCCCAAACCTTGTTTATTTTCGGACCCTGGTAACCTTCTATAATGGAATTTTAATAATAATTATTTTATTTTAGTTTATAATAATTTTAAAAAATAATTGAAACTTAATGTATATAAAAATTAAGAATTAATATTTTGACTTACTATATGCATCATAGAAGGTTATCAGGATGAGATATTAAGCAGGGCTTGGGGCAAAAAAATGCCACTGAAAGTGACAAAAATCCCCTAGATATTTAAAATAGAAATTAAATGCCCTGTTAGTTTTTTTTTTTTAATTCTGTTATCCAGTGCTATATATTTTATATTGTAGTGATGGGCTTAATACCTTTGCAGACATTTCAGTTGTGAAATATGAATATTCACTGCTTCAGAGGTGAGTGTACTTGAATGTGGAGTTAATATGATAATGATTTTATAAAAACTCTGAACATTTGAAACTGCAATAATGTCAAACTATTTATTTACAATGCATTCCCGCAGAGCATTTTTTGTGTCTTTGGTCATTAGTATAGCTTAATTGTTATTAGCTTCTCAGTTATTTAGTATTTAACAAATTTGCCGTTATTTTTTTGTGATTTTTGTCATTAGATAACAGGTCCTCATAAAGAGTGTCATGCTCAGAAATAATGAAAAAGAGACTGCAGTCCTTTTGAATTTGCAGAGCTTGCTGGAAAAAAGCTGCACGTTGGATATTCCTCTGTACTGTACTTTCTTCGTACTTCATATCTCATTTCATCCTCCTTCCTTTCTTCCCTCTTAAGCCTGTTCTCAAAGAGGCCTTAGGATTGTCAGTCATTTGCAGTGGCTCAGCGTTAATTCCACCCAAACGCCGGGGCAGTGATGGTGCTCACACCCACAGGATTTATATGGTGACAGCCAAAACGCCAAGTCTGAGCTCTTGGGGAGTAAGAAGGGAGCACCCGTCAAGTTCCCACTGTGTCGAAGGCTTTCTGAAATTCCTCTCTCCCCGAATCCCCTCTTTCTTCCCGTCTTTCCCCAAGCCGGGTTATGTCATGCTGTATAATCTCTCTGAGTGTAGTTTCCCCAAATGTTGTAAAAGAACAAATCATTCTTGTTCACTTCCATGTACTAATTTTTTCGTTTGCTATAGCATGAGCCTGTAGCATTCGAGCAAAGAATCATTTCATTGGTTAGACCTATTCTTTCTAGAGTTTCTTACTAGATTAGTAGCTATTTCTTATAATAATATTCCAAAAAATGTTTGTAACGATTTGTTTTAGCTGACTTTTATTCACAGTAAAACCCCCAGTGTTAAATCAACACTCCCAGTGTTTATATAATCCACACTCAGTGTTAAAAAAGTAACATTATTCTTTCTAGATTTTCTTACTAGATTAGTAGCTATTTCTTATAATAATATTCCAAAAAATTTTTGTAACGATTTGTTTTAGCTGACTTTTATACACAGTAAAACCCCCAGTGTTAAATTCTATTTTGGAATTGATTTTATGATGCACATAGTTTAAGATCTGACAGTTTTAAGATTAACCTGATGGACTTCAGAAACTTATTCTGCACTTAAATTTTTACTTTTTTTTAATCAAACAGACTTCAAGAATCAGCATATGAATCTCAACAATGGTGACAATCAACATAAAGCTCCATGCTGCAGTGCATCCTGGGTGCACCAATCAAAACTCATCCATGGCTCCCAGCATGCATTAAACAACTCCACAAACAGCATCACCAACTTCACACATTACTAACCAGATTGACTTTAGATGTTGATGTTTGTTTCATTTGAATTACCATTACCGAGGTCAGTGTTTACTTTAGTTGGGCTCTTGACCCTTGACTTAAAACATTAGAATGTATTTGGCTGTGTGTTTGTTTAGACATGTTAGTTACGGTGAGAAAAAAAAAAAGCCAAGTGAAAGTATGGTAAAGTGATGGTTATGTTTCAGCATAGACCTATCCAGTGTACAGTGACTTGAGAAACTAATTAAAATTGTATCAGAAACACTGGCAGATAGATATGTCTATTTTGGTATTGATTTTATGATGCACATAGTTTAAGATCTGACAGTTTTAAGATTAACCTGATGGACTTCAGAAACTTATTCTGCACTTAAATTTTTACTTTTTTTTTATCAAACAGACTTCAAGAATCAGCATATGAATCTCAACAATGGTGACAGTCAACATAAAGCTCCATGTTGCAGTGCATTCTGGGTGCACCAATCAAAACTCATCCATGGCTCCCAGCATGCAATGCGACATGAATAAATTATGCAGCTGTCTTCGTATTTTCTTTTATTCTTACTATTTCCTTTTGTTTTGCTCTTTTTGTTGTGACTTTTAGTAGCCTGTTTTGTGATGTTCACAGATGATCCGAATATCTGAATATGTTGATTGTCACCATTGTTGAGATTCATACGCTGATTCTTGATGTCTGTATGATAATGCAGCTTTAAGCTTTTTAAACAGATTTACTTTTAAAAGTTTTTCAGACTAATTTTAAATATGCTGAGTCAAAATTTTTATTTCATGTGAACAAAAATAAGTATTAATCCAATCAATGGTGATGCTCTGAGAAAATGCAGTTATGAAAGTGGCCAAATGCTGATGGTTTCTTTATTGAAAAATAACCATCAACACCCTATTGCTATGACAAACATGTCTATACAAACACACTGATATAGCAATCAAAGTAATTGTATTGATTTAAGGCAAGGGTCAAGAGCCCAACTAAAGGAAACACTGACCTCGGTAATGGTAATTCAAACAAAACTAAAACATCAACATCTAAAGCCAGTCTGGTTAGTAATGTGTGAAGTTGGTGATGGTGTTTGTGGAGTTGTTTAATCATCCTCTGCAGAGATCTTGAGAGATTTAATGTCTTCTTTTATCTTGTGTTGATTTCATCTAAGGCTGTGGCTGAAGTCAGTTGTGTAGTTCTTGTATTTCTGCTCGTCTCGTCTCTTTTTTTCTGTTCTTGTTTCTCTTTCTGTGATTCAGTTTGTTAACAGCAGGTGTTCATCAATAATACTCAATCATCACTCAATTACTATACTAATTATGTCATTAACTTTAACACTGCTTCAGTGTTACTTTTTTTTATCAAACAGACTTCAAGAATCAGCATATGAATCTCAACAATGGTGACAGTCAACATAAAGCTCCATGTTGCAGTGCATTCTGGGTGCACCAATCAAAACTCATCCATGGCTCCCAGCATGCAATGCGACATGAATAAATTATGCAGCTGTCTTCGTATTTTCTTTTATTCTTACTATTTCCTTTTGTTTTGCTCTTTTTGTTGTGACTTTTAGTAGCCTGTTTTGTGATGTTCACAGATGATCCGAATATCTGAATATGTTGATTGTCACCATTGTTGAGATTCATACGCTGATTCTTGATGTCTGTATGATAATGCAGCTTTAAGCTTTTTAAACAGATTTACTTTTAAAAGTTTTTCAGACTAATTTTAAATATGCTGGGTCAAGATTTATATTTCATGTGGACAAAAACAAATACTAACCCAATCAACGGTGATGCTCTGAGAAAATTCAGTTATGAAAATGGCCAAACGCTGACAGTTTCTTTATTGAAAAATAACCATCAGTACTCTATTGCTATAACAAACATGTCTAAACAAACACACTGGTATAGCAAACAAAGTAATTGTATTGTTTTAAGTCAAGGGTCAAGAGCCCAAGAGAGATTTAATGTCTTCTTTTATGTTGTGTTGATTTCATCTAAGGCTGTGGCTGAAGTCAGCTGTGTAGTTCTTGTATTTCTGCTCGTCTCGTCTATTTTTTTCTGTTCTTGTTTCTCTTTCTTTCAGTGATTCAGTTTGTTAACAGCAGGTGTTCATCAATAATGCTCAATCATCACTCAATTACTAAACTAATTATGTCATTAACTTTAACACTGCTTCAGTGTTACTTTTTTAACACTCTGAGTGTGGATTATATAAACACTGGGAGTGTTGATTTAACACTGGGGGTTTTACTGTGTACCGAATTGGTTGAGTGAGTCATTCAGTGATTTACTCATAATGATCCAATGACTCATTCAAAACTCAAATAATCTAAATCACTGGAATGAATATGCAAATCATTCGCAATGTCACACAATGACAGTGTCACATCAGTTGTAACCTCATTAATCATTCACGCCCCAGTGCATGCTGGGAAGAGGGTGAATGCGAATGAACAGTATTAATATAATATTGCTACTGAGCATTATTTACTAGACTGCTCATTTAAGCATAGTTTTATTTTTATGTAAATGCATCTTTTTTATTGCAATTGAGAGTTTATCATTGCAACTCCTGTAACCGCAAAATTCTAATGTGAAATTTGCATTTCTTTGGTTATTTTTTTTTTAGCATTATTTACTAGAGAGCTCATTTAAGATCATAAGATTTTTGCATTTATTTATCTTAAGTGCAGATTTATTTTTTTGTAATTACAACCTTTTTTGTAATTTAGACATATCTCACAGTGTGTGTGTGTGTGTGTGTGTGTGTGTTTTAACGGCTTTACATCATTTAACACTCTGAGTGTGGATTATATAAACACTGGGAGTGTTGATTTAACACTGGGGGTTTTACTGTGTACCGAATTGGTTGAGTGAGTCATTCAGTCATTTACTCATAATGATCCAATGACTCATTCAAAACTCAAATAATCTAAATCACTGGAATGAATATGCAAATCATTCGCAATGTCACACAATGACAGTGTCACATCAGTTGTAACCTCATTAATCATTCACGCCCCAGTGCATGCTGGGAAGAGGGTGAATGCGAATGAACAGTATTAATATAATATTGCTACTGAGCATTATTTACTAGACTGCTCATTTAAGCATAGTTTTATTTTTATGTAAATGCATCTTTTTTATTGCAATTGAGAGTTTATCATTGCAACTCCTGTAACCGCAAAATTCTAATGTGAAATTTGCATTTCTTTGGTTATTTTTTTTTTAGCATTATTTACTAGAGAGCTCATTTAAGATCATAAGATTTTTGCATTTATTTATCTTAAGTGCAGATTTATTTTTTTGTAATTACAACCTTTTTTGTAATTTAGACATATCTCACAGTGTGTGTGTGTGTGTGTGTGTGTGTGTGTGTGTTTTAACGGCTTTACATCATAATTTCATCTTTTTTCATTTAATTGCAACATTTTTCTCCTCATAATTGGGACTTTTATATCATACAATGTGAATATTTCTTTCTTTGTGACTTATCGTTCTCACAATTACAACTTTACTTCTCATCACTGCGACTCCAGTAATTGCAACTTTATACCAAACAATTGTGATACTGCCATATTTGAACAAAAATAAATATTTATACAATATTCTACTGTGGAATCTGCATTTCTTTGGTTATTTTTCAGCATTATTTACTAGAGGGCTCATTTAAGATCCTAAAATTTTGGAGTTATTTACTTCAAATTAATTGAAATTTGTATAGACTTTTCATACAATAAATATCAACCTATGGATTAAACAGACAAAATCCAAACCATTTCTAGCCACAAGATAATCTAGTTCAGTATTGTGGGTGTTAGAACTGCAGCAAAACACCTCCTGATGTGTTTTCTGGGCCAGAAGGGATTGACAATAGCAGTACTGCGATAAATCCCACAAAGCGCGAAAACATTAGCGATGCAGCAGGTTTTATGCGAGACCTCCTCTGCTGCTGGTTAGCCCGCTGTCGTGTGGTCTCTTTCCTAGAGACAGTATAAGTCTGCCAGCTGTCAGCGCTAGGCCACTGTTGTCTAGCCATTGCAGAGATTAGAGCTGGTTATTGGAAATGGCAAAAGCAGGCGGTGTGCCACAGGATTAAAGAAGACGCTGAAGTAGGCCAGGCTCGCATCCAGAACAAAAATACGGGGGCCACTGTCCCAGAACATTGCCCCGCGTAATAATGGTTAATCCTTCTATTTTACGCCGGCACATGCGTGTCATATTTCTGGCTAGCTTGGACTTTATGCGGCATGCTGCTGTTGTGACGAAAGGGGACAAAAACAAGTGTATGCTCTGTGGTTTTTCTTTCATAAGAGCTTGTATTCATAATTCTAGTTTGACACAGAGTGGGTGGTAAACATCATTACTTTTGGATGCTGCTGGTGTTTTTGCATTTTCGTCATTGTTGGCAATCAGTCTTACAATGAGATACGAGATGCTGGGATTATATTATCCAGCAAATTTAGGAAAACTCATTCAAGGTTTGAATTACCTTATTTCTTGTTTAATAAAATCAAGCGCTTATTGCTTGAGATGCCTATTTGTTGAAGGCCCTGCACACAATTCTCTAATGAAGCCTGTTTCCAAAAAATCAAAGGTAATTAATATTACTCACAATTGTGACACTTAATAGATATGCTTTTTCTCATAATTGCAGCTTTATACTTTTTCTTGTAACTATGTGACTAATTCTAACAATTGCGACCTTTCATATCATAAATTGCAGCTTTATTTTTTGTAATTGTAATTTTTTTCTTGTAATTGGGACTTTTATTTCTCACTATGTAACTAAATTGCAGCTTTATTTTTTGTAATTGTAATTTTTTTCTTGTAATTGGGACTTTTATTTCTCACTATGTAACTAAATTGCAGCTTTATTTTTTGTAACTGCAACTTTTTTTTCTTGTAATTGAGACTTTGATATCCCACAATGTGACTCTGTCATAAATTGCAGCTTTATTTTTTGCAAATGCAACTTTTGTCTTCTAATTGGGACTTTTGTAACTCACAATGTCAATATATATCATACATTGCATCTTTATTTTTTCTTGTAATTGGGGCTTTTATATTTCACTTTGCAACTATCTCATAAATTTTAAGCTTTATAAGCTCATAAATAAAGCTTTATTTTTTTAAATTGCAACTTTTTCTTGTAATTGGGACTTTTATATCTCACTGTGTGACTATATATCATAAATTACAGCTTTATTTTTGTAATTGCCACTTTTTCTTTTAATTGGGACTTTTATATCTCACAATGTGACTATATACTGTATCATAAATTACAACTTTATTTTTGTAATTACAACCTTTTCTTGTAATTTGGGACTTTTATATCTCACTGTGTGCCTATATATAATAAATTACAGCTTTTTTTATAATTGCCACTTTTTCTTGTAATTGGGACTTTTGGGATCTCACTGTGTGTGTGTATATATCATAAATTGCAGCTTTATTTTTTGTAATTAGTCTTTTATATCTCACAATGTGACTCATAAATTGCATCTATGTTTGTAATTGCAACTTTTTTTTCTTGTATTTATACTTTTATATCTTACAGTGTGACGCTTTCACAGCTGCGACTATAGCTGCATAATAGCCATTTTTTCTTGTAATTGCAATTGTATCTTACAATGCGACATTCACAATTCACAATTGCAACTTTCTCACAATTTCTCATAGTTGCAAAATTCTGTTTCATAATTGTGACTTGTTTTCTTGTAATTGCTGCTGACAATTATGACTATATCATTATTGCAGTTTTCTTTCTTGTAATTGCAACTTTTTCTGTTTTTTTTTTTAAATCTCACAGTGACGTTCTCACATTTGCAACTTTATTTCCTATCATTGCATCTCTTGTCATTGCAACTTAATCTCACAGTTGTTGTTTTTTTTCGTAATTGGAACTTTATATCTTACAGTTGTAACCTTTTCTTATAATTAGGATTTTATATCGCACAGTCCTAATGTGACAGTATCTCCAGTATCAATTATCTTTTATTCTTCACTTTAAGGTGGAAACTGATTTCCATTAATCATCAGCAATCAAAAGCCTGACTGGATTGTTTTTCCATGAGGGCTTTTTCCACTTGTGTGTCATAATGGGTGTCCCATGTTTTGTCTGTAACTCAAGCTGAGGCATATGGAGCCTATGGACCTGTATTTTGCTCAAGTCACTCCAAACTTAACCTCAGGCTCATTATCCCGCAACAGCTGCTGGGGTCAATGGTGACCTGGTGTCAAATGGTTGTCACCGTGTTCTCAAATTTATACAGGCCAACTGAATGCAGTGATGAAGGTATGGAGTCATGTGCTAGTATAATTTGTAAATCCTCTGTCAAAAGCTAAATTTCCATGAGAAGAGCATAAAAACTAGTCAAGGAGAAATTACAACGTCTCTTTTTAATTCATTCAAGTGAGCCAAGAGTGTGTGCGTTTGATTTGATCAATGTGCATTTTCAGGCTTCATCTTTGCCATTCAGTTCTAGAGTTCAAACCTCTCAGGCAGTTCATCTCCACTAGTGTCAGACAGAGATTAGACAAACCATTGATTTTGAGACACTTTAAAAGCAGTTTATTCTTTGAAAGACATTTCAACAGCGAAACCTCAAAACACTCAAGATACCCTTGAAACGGCAATTTTATAAATGTCGTTCTATTCTCACTGACAGTTTATGGATTCCTAGCCTTTTTTGGTTGATGCTCCATCTAAAACACAGTAAGCTGTCTACAGAGGTAGTATTTTAGGGGATCACAGGCTCTTCCGAGTGTTCAGGTAGGCAATTAGCCTTTTTAAATTAGCCTTTTTTTTTAAGATACTGCTAATGCTTTGCATTCAAGCTCACTTAAAATAATGGTTAATTGAGATTAAAATGTTGTTTATCTGTTCTTGTATTTCATTCATTGAAAAAAGTGTTGATGTAAAAGTTATTAAGTGTAATTAAAACTTGATTTTACCTAATTTATGTTAGCTTGAATGTACATTTTATGCTTATACTATGCTGTTAGCTTAGCAACATGCTAACTAATAACATGTCGCATTCTCCTGTGAGGAGCACTATTTTGTTGTTGCCTATTTAGTGCACTCCTAATTAGTCACATATAAAGTTGCATGACAGCTAGGATTCCGCCTATGTAGGCAGCTTGTTAGTTTTTTAAAACAGAGCTACTATGTCAGAGGAGAATTTGTGGGTTTTTGCCAAAGACTTCTTATAATTGGGAGGAACGGGGTAAATTACTGAGGTAAAGACTGAGCTTTAGCTTTCACACAGCAGGAGAATAAGAAACCGCTCTCATTGGTGCTTGATAATTCCAGCTAATAGTGTCTAATTGCTCTCGCTGATTTGTAAGCAGCAAGAACATTGATTAAAGGTGACGATGTTGCGAAGAGGCAGCAGACGGGTTGCCAACAGCCGGAGGGTTTGATTGTCATAGCAGCTGCTGCAACTAGCAATAAAGGATTGCCAATCTGAACCAAAGGTCATGCTCTGACTGAATGAACAACTAGTATATCTATTAGCACATTAGCATAGCGATGCATTAAGATCCTGTGTAAGAAAAAATATGTTTCAGATGGTCCCACGGGAGTAAAAGTGATCCAAATGTTTTGTGAGGTAGTCAAAAAAAATAAAAAAAGTAGCTGTTTGTATTTGTAGCATAAATGCTAATCCATTCTGGACTTGCTAAACAGGACCAAAGTCATACTTCAAAAAATTCAGCAGAATATGTAAATGTATGTGTGTTTTTGTGTGTGACTGATTCTGAAATCACATGATAAACATTCATATCCACTCTCACGGAAGGCTAGGCTAACCCGCTAGACAGTGGCCAGGCAGTCTGAAGTGATTCGTTTTGACAGGGTTAGAATGCCAGCCAGTGAAGGGTGTTTTCTAATCCATTCAAGCCAAAGAGACGACTGCAGGATGGCGTCCAAACTCCGCCATGCGACCTAGCTAGGTCGTGGCCTTCTCCGACACTGCCCGAAGACATTTCTCATGCAATACCAGGCTTGATGCTTGCCTTTCTTCAGCTCTGTCGTCCTTCTAATTAAAAGCTTATGCAACGTCAGTGTTATAGTTGCCCTAATGGAATGCCTTGTAATTTTATCGCCCTGTGTTTACGTGTAATTGGCCCCAAGAGTCAATTGCGCCAATGAATTGGCAGTTAGGATAAGTATCTAAGCATCTCAAGAGGTTACAGTGGAAGGCATCATAATTAGATGTGTCCTTTGTTGCATGAGTATGGTTTTTACTCTTTCATTACCTTTTTTAAATGAATTTTTTATTTTTGAAGTGACTTGAGTAATATGCATCTACGATAATTAATCTCTGGGTGGTTTGAAAGGGTTTCTTGTTTTAAGTAAAAATTTATACTATACATATATCTATAAATTGCACTGGCACCTCAATCTAGATCAATAAATATATTTTAGTATATAATTATGCCTTCAGAAAGGTAAC
This sequence comes from Sinocyclocheilus rhinocerous, assembly GCF_001515625.1. NCBI lineage: Eukaryota > Metazoa > Chordata > Actinopteri > Cypriniformes > Cyprinidae > Sinocyclocheilus > Sinocyclocheilus rhinocerous. The sequence continues at coordinate 640,681 of NW_015664180.1, read as the reverse complement.
AGGATTGTCAGTTTTACCTTTTTCTTTTTTTTTTAACTTGGGCTTTTTTTATTTATTTTTTTATTCAGTTTTTATTCATTTTTATTCAGAGGGTGAAAATACACTGTTAATGCCAAAGGTCAGAGGAGAATGGCCAGACTGGTTCGAGCTGATAGAAAGGCAACAGTAACTTAAATAACCACTTGCTACAACAGAGGTATGAAGAAGAGCATCTCTGACTGCACATCATGTCGAAACCTGAAGCAGACGGACTACAGCAGCAGAAGGCCACAACATGCTAAGACGAAGAACAGGAAACTGAGGCTACAATTCACTCAGGCTCACCAAAATTGGACAATAGAAGATAGGAAATAGGTTGCCTGGTCTGATTAGTCCTGATTTCTGCTGTGACGTTCGGATGGTAGGGTCAGAATTTGCCGTAATCAACATGAAAGCATGGATCATCCCGCCTTGTATTAATGGTTCAAGCTGGTGCTGGTGGTGTATGGTGTGAGGGATATTTTCCTGGCACACTTTTGGTGCCTTAGTACCAACTGAGCATCGTTTAAACGCCACAGGCTACCTAAATATTGTTGCTGACCATTTCTAATGCGTCATGTCACAAAGCTCAAATCATCTCAAACTGGGTTCTTGAGCATGAAAATGAGTTCACTGTACTCAAATGGCCTCCACAGTCACCAGATCTCAAACCAAAAGCTCTGAGGAGCGTTTCCAGCACCTTGTTGATAACTCTGTACTAGCAGAGGTCCAACTCTGTACTAGCAGGTGTACCAAATAAAATGGCTGGTGAGTGTATTTGTCCACTTTAGGCTTAGTTTTATTAACTTTATAGCATACTCGCAAGACTGTGTTTCAAGCTGTGTTTCATGGTGACAAACGTTTGCAGTTTATGACTCCGCACTCGTGTGCAATCACAATCTTCATGCCACTTCTGTAATCCTCTTAATTTATTTCCTCAGCTCTGAGGATCCAGTGTCTGGCGGCACTCCTGTCCGTGCCGTGTCTCAATTTGGAGGGGCTTACAGAGAGGATGTTAATTTACGGGTACTGCTGGCTGTGCCCAAATGCCAGGGGTGCAGTACATGGCTGACCTACTTTACTATTGCCCTGTCCACATGCATGCTGACTGCAGTGCTGCTAGGACCTGGACTACCCAGTGGAACTCATTAGCCGCTGCGTAACTACAAGGAGAACCGATGTTGTGAAATACAGAAGCAGTGGAAGGTCATTTATATTTAGTGAAAAATATTGTGAGGTGTGCATTTTGACATTTTAAAGATGATACCATAGGCACTAATTATTTTATCTGCTGGAAAGAATAAATCTGGAGATGCTTCAAGATTTGAGCTCTCTGGGATGTCGCTCCACGATAAATTTGATGAGCCATGCCATAATGGAGTATGACATCCTCTAAGCTACTTCATCCAGTGACTTATTGAGTTTCGGAAAACCTTAGTATATTCAATGTTTTCTTTGATAACAGTTATAAATTAAGCGATATTTGAACAACAGTTCGACTTGCTGGAGTGATTCAATAGTTCAAAAATATCCAATACATTAGTACTGAATAACTTACATTTTAGACAAATTAATTCCTCTTCATCTGTTTTTACTCCACCAATGAAAATAATTCCACATGAAGCCACAGAAGAATCAATAGTCGCACATCTCCAAGCAATGCACCACAGTTGTATTCTGTTCCGTAATGAAATTAATGTGATTGTGTTTTTGAATGAATCCACTGAGTGATTCAATGATTCATTAATTAAGACAACCACTTGATTAGTTCCTAAATAAATCAGTGTTCAAGGAATTGTTTACATATTGTAATTCTAAGTTTAAATATCACAATTTATTTGGTTTACATCTTGCAATTTAGAGTTTACATCTAGCAATTCTTTTTTTTTTCATGATGCAAAAAATGTTAACTGTGACTTATTTCACAATACTGACTTTTTTCTAATAATTGCAAGTTAATGTCTAATATCTCACAATTTCAAGTCCAAATTGCAAGATATAAACTAAATTTAAATTTTCCAATTTTTTACAATATTTTTTTTTCCCTCAGAATTCGGATTTTAGATTTCACAATTCTAATTTTATCTCGCAATTTAGATTTTTTCCTTAGAATTCTGAGTTTACATCTCTCAATTCTTTTTGTTTCTGCCGTGCAACAAAAATCCTAAATTAATGTGTTTTTAAACCTGACCTTTTAATATGAACAGCAAAATAAATATGCTTGCAGATTGTGATAAAGACCAATTTAATCGCTAATAGTACAGGCAAATGGCCCTTTAATGACAAAATCGTTAGACTCCATCTCTCAAAGTTGAACTTTAGTACTGCTGCATATTGAAAACTTTCAATTATAATTGTGTAAATGAGTCAGACATGGCCTGAGGGGCTGTGAGTCAGACAAAACTGTGAGCACGGTGAGCTTTACGTCATTGGTTTCTCTCCTCAGTCACAGTCATGTGACTTTTTTTGGCCAACAGCCATTGTTTTCAATGTCATTATCAACATCCTGTGGAGAAACTGTTCTCTCCATATGTCGATGGAAATTGGCTGTAAATAGTGTTTGTTGATTAGTAATGAAACCAAATGGCTTCTTCCTCGAAAGCTGGATGTTTTTTCAAGGTCAAGGCATTTTGGCCTTCATCGCATACTTTAAAAAAAAATTAGAATGAAATTTAGAACCAACACAAACCACATATGCAAAAATCCTCTTTGTGGCCTTAAAAATATGGAATCTGAAAAATACATAAAATATTTAAAGATATTTAAGCTATTTGAAATATGTATATCTTAATACTAATAATATTGTTTAAATAAGAAAAAAAATGACTGGGTGGTAATCCATCCTTGGCCTGGCTACGTCAATTCAAAGTAGCTTTGATTAGAGAAAACGACACCATGAAGACGATGCCAGCAGTGGTTGTCTGTTTACGTTTTCCTGTCTTGATCGCCACATTTAGTTAGTACCAAGCCTATCTTTTGACCTAATTATCTACTTCCCTCACCATAGCTGGAGCCAAGGATCAGGTCATCCAACCCACTCTCTGAGCGAAGATAAAACCAGCATTAAGCGCCGTGCCAAGCAGCTGTCAAGTAGAGCATCAGTCAGTTTATTCACAGGATTGTGAGCCAATAAAAGAGCGAATGTTCAATACTCTACATCACTATTCTTGTTGGAATTAGTCCATCAGGGAGCCGTGGTCAGTCTCTTTGTGATAGTCGGTCATGTTCATGGACCATGATAATCTGAATAATTCATCGCATCAGGAAACTGAGCATTGCCAATTGTTGCTAGCATAGAGGGCCTCTCTGTTCTCACCTGCATCAAATATGCATGTTAAACAAGTCATGCTCCCAGGCTGCGCTCAGCCATTGTCATTCTTCCCTGAAACACAATTGACACTCTATCCCCTCAAGAGTTGTGTGTGATTGTCCTGCGCCGCTTCTACAATAACATGTCACCTCTCATTAGCTTTTAGCTGATTAGCATGCCTGTTCATGAACCAGATCAGGTGAAGATTTGTGAATCTTTTTAACCTTCTTTTATTAAATGTTATATGATTTTCTTGTTCAAATCCTATTCATGTGCGAGAGAACTAGAAGTAGGGCTGCACAATTTGGGGAAAAATCTTAATTGTAATTTTACTGGCAAAATTTGCGATTGCTATTTCACCACCTTTAAATTATACATTTCTATCAGCATTCTGAGTGGTTTTGAGATGAGCTTCAAAGTTTTTACATTCCATATACTTTTTAGATAGAACCTTTTTGTTTGTTTGTTTGTTTTAAATAAAAAGTACAAAAATGTACACAACTTAAAAAAAAATCACATAAGTAAATAAGTCACATAATGTAGAATAAGAAGATGTGAATAACTCAGTTTTGATCAAAAATGTCATATAGAACCTTATAATTCCAAGGTGACGAAAAAAAAAATAATGTTTTTTTTTGCTATGCTTGTTTGTTGGGCTGCACAATTTTACCATAAACTTTGTGATTTTTATATCAATATGACAATAAAATATTATTATTATTATTACTGAATAAAAATATTAATAAAAAATAAAACTGTAATATTTGACTGTAAAATAAAAATGTGTGAATAAAATATTAAGAAAATCATGAAACAAAAGAAATATTACTATTGTAATATTTTGCTGTAAAAAAATAAAAAATAAATTACTGTTATTGAATAAAAATATTAAACTATTACTACTATTAATACTATTGTAATATTTCTCGGTTAAAAATTCAAGTGAAAAAATAAAGTAATTTTTATTAAAATGTAATTACTGTTATTGAATAAAATGATTAAACAAATAAGAAATAGTATTGTTATAATATTTCACTGTAAAAAAATTAAATTATATATATATATATATATAGTTAGTATAGTATATTACAGTATAGCTGTCTTAATTTCTTCATTTTCAAATGTTAAAACTGAAACAGGCAGTGTGCACAGCCTTTGTGATTTAATAATGGCACTAAGCCATATCATGATTTTGATGTGTGGTTTAGAGTGTACATTTTCAGCCTTTGTTTAATTTAATTACGTTATAATCTTACTTTATGACTTTAAATGACTTTTTGATCTGGTCTTATTTATGTTTACAAGCCTGTATGACTTTATTTCTTCTGTGGAACATAAAAGAAGATATTTTGAAGAATGTTTTTTTTAAAATTAAATTTAAGTCAATGGGGTCCACTGTCTGGACCAAAAAACAACACATTAAGACTTTTTCAAAATCTAGAATTTTATGTTCCTCAGACATATGAAAGTTGTTCAGGTTTGGAACAACATGAGGGTCATTTCTGGTCAAATTTGTCCCTTTAAGTTTCTCAGAATGGCTTCTATACTCTTTAAAAAAAGACATAATCGTTTGTTCTTCACACAGTCAGCATGTATAAAGTCAGCATTTCGCAGTTCCTGCTCCTTGTTCGTCATCTCCTTGAACTCCCAAACGTCTGCCGAATCCGAGAACGTCCCTGGTCTCAGATGCCTTCTGTTGTCCAGCAACACGCTGATTCCCTTGTCGGCTTTTGTTTGGCCAAGGTTACGGTTGCCTCCTGTGAAGTACGAGGTCCCCTTGAGACGTCACCTCCAGGGAGTCGACATTCACCCTGAGCATCCGTCATTTGCCCCTTCCTCATCCTCGGTCCGCTTCATCCTGTCTGACTGTCTCCTCGCGGGCCACTGTCAGGTTTCCCCGAGCTGCAGATGATAGATGGGCTTGCGGGAACAACGGGAGACAGAATGAGGAGGATACGTACGGTTATGTAAAGAGATGTGTGGGCAGCATTTGAAATCGATGCGAGTTGAAGAGTGCCATCAGCAGCACTAAACTAGTGCAGACCCAGCGGTGATATATGGGAAAGTTGACGCCTCCACACACTTCCCTTCAGCTCACGGCCCCCTCCATGAGTTCTTGCACCTGCCCTAGAGTTTTTTTTCCCCCCTTTCTAGTGTGTGTTCATTATTCCTTTTAATGTGCTTTCTCTCTAATTAAGGTACTAGGCTGCCTTAATTGCTCCCGGTCTGTATCATCTGTTTAAGAGTTTTTTTGTTATTTTTTTCCAACCCAGAAAGACTTTTCTCTCTGATGTTTGTGCGATATCAGTCTGTGCTTATGCTGCTATTTTTTCCATTCTCATCATTAAACCTGGTCTTGTTTATGTAGGACAATATCCCGGATTTGACAGAAACATCAAGCACCACCTAGTTAAGTGTTTTTCACACTCAAAACAAGCACTGCTTCAAAAATGTTGAACGACTTTTATTTCCTTTTAACTCCGGCATGCTCTAAATAGCATGATTCCACGATGCATTGATTTTAGGCGTCTTATGATTGCATAATATGACTAACACTATAAATGGCGTAAGTAGACAAAATGCTAAGCGACACTTAATAAAAAATCACACTTAAAAATGTATGAATGCCATTGCATTATAACAAAATATAGGTAACACGTTATAAAGCCTTTATGTATAACGCATTATAAAGGGTTATCAAAGGGTATAATGCATTGTAATTATTCATAATGTGTGTTGTAATACATTATATCTTGTCGTAAATAATTATAACTGAATTTAAAATACATAGTGTAACAATGAATTGCTAAGTGTTATAATGTATTAACTGTGGTTACAATTATTTATAAGATTGTACAATGCATTTCAAGGTGCATTACAAGGCATAATTAATGCATTGAAAACTACTTTTATAATGCACTATACATAAAGGCTTTAAGTGTAGTGTTACTAAAATATCAAACTAGTATTATTTATAAATTATTATAGTATTTCTAATGTTATAGTGTAGTATCGTATAGTATAGTATTATACAGCGGGTAAAATAAGTATTGAACACATCATTTTTCTCAGTAAATATATTTCTGAAGGTGCTGTTGACATACAATTTTCACCAGATGTCGGTAACAACCCAAGTAATCCATACATACAAAGAAAACAATACAAATAAGTTCAGAAATTAAGTTCTGTGTATTAAAGTAGAATGACACATGGAAAAAGTATTGAACACATGAAGAAAGGGAGGTGCAAAAAGGCATGGAAAGCCAAGACACCAGCTGAAATCTATCAGTAATTAGAAAGCAATCCTGCCCCTTGTCAGTGGAAATTAATATTAGCTGCTTCAGTCCCAACTGATGGCCTATAAAAAGGTGTCTCATGACCAACGTGTCACACAAGAAACATTTCATGATGGGTAAAAGCAAAGAGCTCTCTCAAGACCTTCGCAACCTTATTGTTGCAAAACATACTGATGGCATTGGTTACAGAAGGATTTCTATACTTCTGAATGTTCCAGTGAGCACTGTTGGTGCCACTGTTGGGGAAAGTCGTATGGTCAGAGAGTCGGACTCATAACCCAAAAGGTTGCGGGTTCGAGTCTCGTACCGGCAGGGATTGTAGGGGGGGGGGGGGAATGTACAGCGCTCTCTCCCACCTTCAATACCACGACTGAGGTGCCCTTGAGCAAGGCACCGAACCCCCAACTGCTCCCCGGGCGCCGCAGCAAAAAATGGCTGCCCACTGCTCCGGGTGTGTGGTCACAGTGTGTGTGTGTTCACTGCTGTGTGTGTGCACTTTGGATGGGTTAAAATGCAGAGCACTAATTCCAAGTATGGATTACCATACTTGGCCACATGTCACGTCACTCACTTAAAAATAATCCGGAAGTGGAAAGAACATAATTTCACCATAAACCGGCCATGACCAGGTGCTCCACGCAAGATTTCTGACAGAGTGAAAAGAATTATCAGAAGAGTTGTCCAAGAGCCAAGGACCACTTGTGGAGAGCTACAAAGACCTGGAATTAGCATGTACAATTGCAAAAATAATAAGTACAATAAGTAATGCACTCAACCGCCGTGGCCTGTATGCACGCTCACCACGCAAGGCTCTATTGCTGAAGAAAAAGCATGTTGAAGCTTGTTTAAAGTTTGCTGCACAACATTTAGACAAGCCTGTGAAATACTGGGAAAATGTAGTCTGGTCAGATGAGACCAAAATTAAACTCTTTGGAAGCCATAATACACACCATGTTTGGAGGTCAAATGGCACTGCACATCACCCCAAAACATCATGGTGTGGCACTGGCAAAATTCATATAATTGAAGGAAGGATGAATGGAAAAATGTACCGAGACATTCTTGATAAAAATCTGCTGCTATCTACCAGAATGATGAAGTTGAAATGAGGGTGGACATTCCAGCGAGACAATGATCCCAAACACAGCCAAGGAAACTCTCATTTGGTTTCAGAGCTGCTAGAATGGCTCAGCCAATCATTTGACTTGAATCCAACAGAAAATCTAAGGAAAGAACTACAGATCAGAGTTCATAGAAGAGACCCAATAAATACATTTCAGTAAGCGTGTTCAATACTTTTTTCCTGGGTCATTCCATTTTATTACACAGAACTTGATTTCTGAACTTATTTGTATTGTTTTCTTTGTATGTATGGATTACTTGGGTTATTACCGACATCTGGTGAAAATTTCATGTCATCAGTACCTTTAGAAATATATTTACTGAGAAAAATGGTGACGTGTTCAATACTTATTTTACTCGCTGTATTATATATATTGCAGTAATGTTTTCATTTTATATTAGTTTAATTTGTAGTAGTATACTTTAAGTATACTTTTGGTGTCTAGTGTAGATTTGGCAGCAGAGTTTTTTTTTTAACTTTTCTCAATCTGTTTTTATTTATTTCTTTATTTATTTATTACAGGGACAATGCATATTAATAAACATTTCTGTCAATATGCCAGAATTAGCCAGAAGGCTATTTTTCACCTGCAGTCCCTAGACAGATGGTAATAGTCACCCTAAAAGAGAATAAAATTACATATTAACATAACAATAAAACAATAAAACAATTACAATACATTTAGTAAAAAGTACTATTAAGCTATGATGTACAATAGAAACGCAACAGACCAACAATCAGACAAACATCAGACAAATACATGAACACATACACACACACAAAGCAAAAAAACCAACAGGGGGCAGCGAGAGCAGGTGTAGTAGTAAGCTAATGTTGACAGCTCTGATTATCAATGAGCCATTTCTTTAACTGGATCTTAAATGTACTATATATGTTTAGGTTTCTAATATTTATGGGGGTGAGGTTCCACTCAGTAGCAGCTCGAACAGAAAAGGCGGTTTGGCCAAATACACTTTTCCTAAAGGGAATGATACAATCTCCCCTCGCTGCACCTCTGGTTCTGCTATGATCAGCTGTTCGGATGTTGACAAACTGATGGAGAGGAGGGGATGATAAACCATGAATAATTTTATAAACAAGACATAGATTTGAAATTTTTACCACGTTTTCCCAGCTGAGTAATCTGTGTTTTTGTAATATAGGACAATGATGAGACATGCTTGGTTTCTTATCCAGAATTTTTAGAGTCCGTTTGTAAAGTGATTGCAGAGGTTTCAGAGATGTAACACTAGCTTGTGACCAAATAGGTAAACAGTAAGTTATATGTGAAAAGATCATAGAGTGCATATAAATTTTTGCTGCCTGTGTAGACATTTGATGGCGAATATGTCTAAAGTTACTGAGGTTGAATTTGATTCGATTACAGACCCTTTTTACGTGTGATTTAAATGACAATTTTGAATCAATTAAAACCCCCAAATATTTGTATTCTGACACGATCAGCAGCCTTTCCCCTGATGATTTAGAACTTTGATCTTATTTTGTATTGATATTTTATGTTTAACCAGCCTCTCAACAGCTGTTACTGGAAAATAAACACTAATTGGTTGATTTGTCCTTCACGTATCTACTAACAGCTGTTATGTAATTCTCAGGTGACATGCTACCTTGCTGAGGTGAACAACAGAGCAAAGAGGTAGCCGTGTCTCTCATTTACTCCTGACATCTTTCAGGTCGAGGTCAGTTCCATTTAAATTCCAGGGGAAGCTCAATTTGGAGTTAAATGTATTTTAGAGACAATTTTACTCACCCTCATGTCACTCCAAAACCCTATGACATACTTTAGCACACAAAAATATTTTTAAAAATGCTTTTTCTCTTTTTTTTTTCTGTCCATACAATGAAAGTCAGTGGAGACCAATGTTTTGGACCCCATTTACTTTGATTATGTGGACAAAAACAGTTTAAACTGTTGACTGACATGAGGGTGAGTAAATAATGGCAGAATTGCCATTTCTGGGTAAAATAGCCCATTAAGGGGGTAATATCTTCTGAAATGTATGTGTAACTATGCAGTGGTACAGTTACAGTATTTGTATTCCAACAGTTTGGAGTTATTGCACATCTGCATGGACATATAAATTCATATGAGGACAATTAAATTTAATAAGCAGTTGAAATATGCTTTGTTGACAGTTCATGATTGGGAGAGACAGTAGGGGCGGAAAGAAAAGTGGCAGGGTATTAATCATTGCCTATTATTAGTATTCATGATTTTCTGACATAATGACCCGTGACACAAGCTTTGACAGCTGAGTCATAGTCAGGTGTAGTTTTCTATTCACCTCACGCTGCTGATTGACTTATAGCGATCCTGTGCACTCCGTTTGTTGTTTGAAGTAGTGGTCTGTGCTGATTGGACAGCTTCATAGTGTCAACTGATATGGGCTTGAACCAGGGGCTGGTCATGCGTTTGGGTTACCAGAGATGATGGGGGAGGGAGAAGAAGGGTTGTGCTGGGGTACATTTGAAATGTCACTTTTCAGTAACAACCTGGTACTCTGGGATTGGACTATTAAACTTCTGTTCCATAGGTAAGTCTCATTATATTTAACTGTAGCACCAGGGTGGGCCTGAATGTTCATGTGAAAATGCACTGACTGGGATGTCTTCCATTGCACACTTGTAAAGACGATGTTAATATTAATGTATATTTTATCAAAGGTTTTTTTCAGTCTTTTGATAAAATGCTAAATAAATCAACCATGATCTTAAGTCATTTTGAAGCCATGCCTAGCTCAAAGCTCGATACAGTTAATTTATTTCTTGGCTTATAAAGATAAAGAAATCATGATCCGGAAGAGGGCATTAAGTCAACTGAGATTTCAGCCTGTTCATGTGTAAAGTGTGTATGACATATTAAAATGATAGTTCACCCAAAAATTATTAATTACTCACCCTCATGTCGTTCCAAACCCGTAAGACCTTCATTCATCTTCCGAACACAAATTAAGATATTAATTTTTGATGAATTCCGAGAGCTCTCTGAAACCTCCCATAGACAGCAAAGATCCTAACACGATCAAGGCTTAGAAATGTAGCAAGGACATTGTTAATATAATCCATGTGACATCAGTGGTTCAACCGTAATTTTACGAAGCTACGAGAATACTCTTTGTGTGCAAAGAAAACAAAACTAACGACTTTATTCAACAATTTGTCTCCTCCGCATCACCCTATAGCGCCATTTTGGAGAGTATCACATACGTAAACAACGTATGCAACATATGCGGATACGTTGTTTACATTCCGATCAAAGCGTAAACAACGTATCCGCATACATACGTTATTTACATATGTGATCGTGTTAGGATCCTTGCTGTCTATGGAGGGTTAGAGAGCTCTCGGAATTCATCAAAAATATCTTAATTTGTGTTCCGAAGATGAACGAAGGTCTTACAGGTTTGGAACGACATAAGGGTGAGTAATTAATGGGTGGTGGGTGAACTAGGGTGAACTCTCCCTTTAAAGCTTTTTCTATGTACTTTGGTCCTTACCATTTCAGTGAAAAAAGCTGGGTGCTGAAACTTTGTTTTACATTGCATTTAACCTTAAATAACACTTTTTTCAGATTTAAATGGCTTAATCTTACAGTTTTAAAGACCTCTTACAAAGACGAATGTTGGTCATGAACATTTGGTGCAATAATCATCCAGCTTGTTTATTCAGATCCATGCAAAAAGAATGGCAGACTGGATGAATGAAAATGCAAATTCACTCTCTGACAGTAT
>NW_015664180.1:616921-628938 GCF_001515625.1 Sinocyclocheilus rhinocerous | reverse complement strand
CACAAATTAAGATATTTTTGATGCATTCCGAGAGCTCTCTGACCCTCCATAGAGAGCAAGGATCCTTACACGATCAAGGCTTAGAAATGTAGCAAGGACATTGTTAATATAATCCATGTGACATCAGTGGTTCAACCGTAATTTTACGAAGCTACGAGAATACTCTTTGTGTGCAAAGAAAACAAAACTAACGACTTTATTCAACAATTTGTCTCCTCCGCATCACCCTATAGCGCCATTTTGGAGAGTATCACATACGTAAACAACGTATGCAACATATGCGGATACGTTGTTTACATTCCGATCAAAGCGTAAACAACGTATCCGCATACATACGTTATTTACATATGTGATCGTGTTAGGATCCTTGCTGTCTATGGAGGGTTAGAGAGCTCTCGGAATTCATCAAAAATATCTTAATTTGTGTTCCGAAGATGAACGAAGGTCTTACAGGTTTGGAACGACATAAGGGTGAGTAATTAATGGGTGGTGGGTGAACTAGGGTGAACTCTCCCTTTAAAGCTTTTTCTATGTACTTTGGTCCTTACCATTTCAGTGAAAAAAGCTGGGTGCTGAAACTTTGTTTTACATTGCATTTAACCTTAAATAACACTTTTTTCAGATTTAAATGGCTTAATCTTACAGTTTTAAAGACCTCTTACAAAGACGAATGTTGGTCATGAACATTTGGTGCAATAATCATCCAGCTTGTTTATTCAGATCCATGCAAAAAGAATGGCAGACTGGATGAATGAAAATGCAAATTCACTCTCTGACAGTATATGGCGCTTATAGAAAAGCAGAAACACCCCAGTTACCCTGGTAAACACAAAGCAATGTTGTGCAACTTTCAGTTTCTGACAAACATTCAACTTCGGATCAAACATTCAAGATTAGATAATTTTCCTGATTCGGATCTTTGAATCTCGTTTATCAAAATTAACAAATCTTTTTTCGAGTCATTTCGTTCATTTCAGCAGAATATAATTAAAATGTTACATGTTAATAGCCAAATTCCACGAAACATCTACTCACGCAACGTTTCTAATAAGACTGTTAATGCAATGAAACTATAATGCAACCAAGGCCAGATTATGGGAAACAGAAACGATTAATTCATTGTTTCAGATTCTGCAGTCTGTTAGTTTCCCTCACCTCCTGATCTGTATCATTCTTTCATTTGTCATGTCACATGACAAACTGAAGCTTAAACTGCAGTCTGTACCGGAAACAGAAATGATTAGTTAATCTCTCGAGTGTTCGGGTTCAAGTCGTTCGTTCATCCAGTCCCATAGGCTATAACGCTACGCAGTCCCGGAATCAGAATTGATTAGTTCATTTCTCGAGTCTTCGGGCTCGAGATGTAAGGGAAACAGGTCAATTTAGCTCAAAGGGAATTATTTTTGATTTTATATGGAATTTGGACAGAATCACTGTTTTACGCTGATCAACTGAATCGGCCAGCGATTCACTGAACGGGCCGTACAACATCAACTCTGCATGGATATTAATATCCAAAATATAGTGAAAACACTATTTATTAGCACAGTAACAAGATCGGCAGTTTAAGACATTAACTTGTAAGCACAAAACACAAGATATTTGTGTTTAAATTTGAACAAATGTCCTTACTATCTTTCTGGGCCTTGAACGTGTCAGTTGCGTTGCTGTCTATGGAGGATCAGAAAGCTATCGGATTTCATCAAAAATATCTTAATTTGTGTTCCAATCATGAACGAAGGTCTTACTGGTTTGGAACGACATGAGGGTAATTAATGACAGAATTTTCATTTTTGGGTGAACTATCCTTTAATGGTGTTATGTAGGGGGGTTAAATTCATTAAAATTGCAGTTTTACAGGCACTAACTTGATGTGAAGATTGTTTATATTATAATAATATTGTTTACTGAAAATGTGCCGTGTCTTCACAAAGATATTTTATCCAGCTGCACTTTTTTGGCCAATGTTTTCTAAAACATTAGTAGTAGTCATGTTCATACAAACTGTAAGTAATCATTTGACTCGGGACAGCTTCATAATGCTGTAGAAGTGGTTATTGATGAGAGTTGCAAAGTTGTGGTTAATCAAGACCTGGTTTTTTTTGTGTTTTTTCTCTAGGTGTGAGGTGCAGTGATTCAGCCCCAGTAAGGTAGGGAAGGGGCATGGCGGGTTGTCCACGCCTGAGCTTACCGGGGCTGTTTGTGCTCCTAATCGCTGCATCCCTAACACATGGTCAAAGCTGCCCACAGCGTTGTGACTGTATCCCTCATCAGAGAGCCGTGATGTGCCAGAACAAGCGTCTGGGCTCTATTCCTGGAGACATCCCGACTGACACATGGCTGCTGGATCTGAGCGGCAACAGTTTGCGCTGGGTGGAATACAATGACTTGGCGACTCTCTCGAGACTTGAGGAACTAGACTTGAGCGAGAATCTCATCAGCATGTTGGAGCCTAATGCCTTCTCCAGCTTGCTTAACCTGAGAGTGTTGCGTCTGCGATCCAACCAGCTTAAACTCGTGCCCATGGGTGCCTTTTCACGTCTCACCAACCTCACCACTCTGGACCTAAGTGGGAATAAACTGGTCATCCTGTTGGACTTCACCTTCCAGGACTTGAAGAACCTCCGCAATTTGGAGGTTGGTGATAATGACCTGGTGTACATTTCAAACAAGGCTTTCCTAGGGCTGGTGGCGCTCCGGGAGCTAACCATCGAGAGGTGCAATCTGACCTCAATAACTGGACAGTCTCTATCCTACCTTCGCGGCTTGGTGACTCTTCGATTACGCTACCTCAGTATCGCTTCGTTGGAAGAGCAGAACTTTCATAAACTTGGTGGACTGCGGGGTCTTGAGATTGACCACTGGCCCTTCCTTGAGTACATCTCTCCACACAGCTTCCAAGGTCTCAACCTTTCTTGGCTCTCGATTACCAACACCAACATTTCCACTGTGCCTACGGGAGCCCTTCGCAACCTAATTCACTTGGCAAGCCTCAATCTGTCTTACAACCCCATCTCAGTTCTTGAGTCCTGGGCCTTGCGGGATCTTGTCCGCTTGAAGGAACTGCACCTAGTTGGTACAAACCTGATATCAGTGCAACCCTACGGTCTTGGAGGCCTGCAACAGATACGATTGCTCAACTTGTCAAACAATGGATTAGTGACCCTAGAGGAGGGAGCCTTTCACTCGGTCAACACGCTGGAGACATTGCGTGTAGATGGCAACCCTCTGTCCTGTGATTGCCGCCTACTGTGGATCCTGCAGCGCCGGAAGACCCTCAACTTTGACGGAAAGTCACCTGTTTGCGCCACACCCGTGGAACTGCGAGGAAAAGCACTCAGTACCTTCTCGGACTCTGCACTCTTTGACCATTTCACCTGTCAGCGGCCTAAAATTCGCAACCGCAAACTGCAACAGCTGACGGCACGTGAAGGCCAGGTGGTGTCATTTGTATGTCGAGCGGAAGGAGACCCAACTCCGGTCATCTTTTGGATTTCACCTCAGCGCCGACGTATCACTACCAAGAGTACTGGGCGAGTGATTGTCCTACCTGAAGGTACGCTGGAGATCCGTTATGCCCAGATAACAGACAGCGGGACTTATATCTGCATTGCAAGCAATGCTGGTGGCAACGACACCTACTTTGCCACCCTAACAGTCAGTGGTTTGCCATTGGATGCTGCTTTGGCAGCCAATCGCACCTACTATGTGGGAGATCTAAATGACACAAACTTAAACGACACACGTGTCTTCCTAAAATTCACATTGGACCTCAAGACCATCCTGGTGTCCACAGCAATGGGCTGCATCATGTTTTTGGGTGTTGTGCTTTTCTGTTTCATTCTCTTATTTGTGTGGAGCCGAGGACGAGGTCAGCACAAGAACAATTTCTCAGTCGAGTATTCATTCAGAAAGGTAGATGGTCCCACTGCCAGCGGGGGTCAAGGAGGGGCACGAAAGTTCAACATGAAGATGATATAAAATGGGCATACTATCAGTTTAAAGGAGTTAACCACACATTATTGTTATTTCAAACTGAAATACATTTCTACTTCCAGTCCTGCGTATGACTATGGGTTCGGATTTTAAGACAGAGGGTTTTAATGGGAGCAATGAATAAGGTAGTTGCTGAGGGGTGATTTCCATCAGCAGCTATTTATAATCTATCCTTACTTTTGGTGTCTTGGGATATTTTACATATTTATTAAGACATTTATGATGAATTACGTACTTCCAGCTGGCATTAGGTACCCATTTTAAATTTTCTCATGTGAGAAGGCCAAGCTTATATATAATGATGATATATAATGACCATTAAAAATGTTCTACAGAACATGTCATTCTAAAATGAAAGTTCAATTATGCTCTTAATGTTATGGAGGTTGTTGTGAGAAAAGTCCAGAATGATTTAGATTATAATTATTTAAAGAGGTGCTTTCTGCTTGCCAAGAAATTGCCAATGCCCTCAAAAGTAAAAAAATCGTACATTATTGCATTTTGCTAGGCAATTTAATTTATATGCTCAGTAGTTTGTAGGCAATAAAGTGGGCATACACTTCACACTGCCAATTTAACAAGGATTTGTTGTTGGATTAGCCCCAAATCTTAGCCTGTTAACCACTTTGTCGGAAACATGAGATGCTAGAAGACTGTTTAAAAAGTTAAAACTGTTTAATTATACCTTACTTAAAAAGTTAGTTGATTTAGTTTGCTATGGATAATAAGGCTACCGAGTGCTTCTATATTACACTGCCACCTACTTCTGAGTCATGCCTGCATAAAGTTACACACACACACACACACACACACACACGCATACAAAGGTACAGTAGTAACAATTTAAAAGCACATCGCCTTTATAAAAACATTACATATTTATCAGCTAAATACCAATAGCCTCAGTATCTAGACTGGGTTTAAGACATTTTGTATTTTATTGTATATATATGGCTGTTTTGTGTGTTCATTATGGTGCCCTGTTCTCATGTTAAGTAAATTAATGTGAAATACTTTTATTCAATATAAAATGTTCTTAATAATGTGTGAAAACTCTTAAAGAGTTACTGTTTTAAACAAAACAAAAACTTTCTTAGCATTTTATTACAGGTGACTTTCAGTTGTTGTATGTCTTTACACCTCTTCTATGTAAGTGTAAGTGTGTTTAAAAGGGAATGTCAGTCTCATAACTTATTTTATGCTCATTTGCATGAGTATACAGTCAAATATAGCTTTTTATGCACAGGCCACTGATCCTTTGATCCATCCAGGAGTTCTTATGCGTGCATTGTCTGTTTTTAAATAGCATTTATGATGAGTTAGACCTTGCTCAAGTGCTGCCGCTTAAAATGAAACAGGAAGGCACTTTACAAAGCTGTTCTGCTGCCCCCTAATGTTAAAATACGACAGTTCAAAGAACACAGGGTATCAGTCACAACCTTATTGCCTTCTACCAGTCAATATCTATTTAACACAAAGCTTAAATTAATTAGATTATGAGCTGTTTTGTTTGAACAGATCAATTGCGCCCTGTACTGTCGTATTTTAAGCAGCATTGTATGTACATTGCAAACTGCCAGAATTTGTCAATAACTACTGTAAAACTGATTAAAAGAAGCTTTTTGATATTTTTTGTAAAAAGTCATTTTGCAGTTTTATTCAATGTAAATTAAATAAATGGGTATCCACAGCATTTTTATGTTCTGGATAGTTTTATTCTTAAATATGTTAAGCATATTGTTCTTATATTGTACCAATGAAAAAAAAAATGCTGTTTATAAAAGCATGTATCTAAGTCCCTGAGTTGTAATTTCTTCTTTTTCTGATTTTTCATGTCATTATAAAGTAATATTATATATGAATGTTTTTGACTGATTTATGTAATACGATGCATATATAACCTTTAATGGTTCTCAACTTTATTTTTTATTTTTGCAAATGCCAAGATGATGTTCAAAATAAACATCACAGCATTTTTTTTTTTTTTTTTTGAAAAACTGACAGTTCACTTTTTATTTTAAAACCAGAACAATAAAACCCAATCAGAGGAGAATAGCAGGCGAATAATGCCAGATGAACATTCATCTTCAGGTTTACATAGGTACCAACCAACTTACAAACACCAGCCCTGATTCTATAAACAGTTTTTTCCTAAAAAGTTTCAATAAAGACAGCCGCTTGTCAGCATAGTTCGATTTGGTCCCACAAACTTTAAATGAAATGACATGACAGCTGAGCAATTGTTGGCCATAAGCATCTGGTACAGTCATGTGTGCACAAGAAAATGTCAAATATTTTCTTGTCATGACACTTTTCTACTCATACCATCTGCTTTATAAAACAAAACAAAGTTGTGTTTGCTGCAGGATGTAAAAAGCACAGACATGAAGGCAAATAATGGTGTACTTATAAAAAAAAAAGCTATTCAAAACAAAAGTAAAATATTTAATCAGATGACCTTTTGACCATGCCTCTAAATTAACAATATCACAGGTAAGTACAGCATTTTCACACAACAACCCTCTTATTTACATATAAACAAAAAGAAAATAAGTGTAATCGTAATACAAAATGGGAGTGGTTTTGATGTCTTGATGATGTTGTAGATCTAGTCGCCTGTGGCCAGGTATTTTGTTCTAAACAGTCTATGAATAAACTGAAAAAGAGAAGTGTTGTGTTTCACTTTCACACCAAAGATGCACAATCTCTATCAATGCAATATTATGCATTTACCAGAGATTAGCACTCTGTACAAAACCAGATAATGATCTGTGCAGGTATTGTGTTTTCAAAGTCTTTTCCATTAGGTTTCCATTTTTAATATGCACTGCACATTGTTGTAGTGATTGATGGATTTGTGATGGAAGTACTGAATCATTGTTACGCCTACAAATTGGCTAGTAGTGTTGCTGTCTGGAATATTCATCTTCATGCTATAATTTTGCGCTTTTGCTAACCTACGATATCACTGCACAAAGCCTGTGCATATGGCAAGCAATGACTCAAACTGAAAGAAAAATGTGTGATTGATGAATCAAGACTGTCATTAAGGAAGGATGTTTAAGAATGTGGTGTATATTTTTTAAGCAATCATTTCTTCTGTTAGAGTTGGCATAGCTAAGCTAAGTTTCTTTAAATCAGTCTGGATCAAATATAACAATGCCACTGTTTATATCTTTAGTGAATCACAGAAAAGAGATGATAATTAGTGTGATTAATGAATCAAGACTGTGTTGAAGAATGCAGCATAACTTCTGTTAGTGTTAGCATAGCTAGGCTAAGTTTTTTTAAACTAGTCTGTTGATACAATATGACGTTTATATCTTTGATGAATGATAGAAAAGAGTGATAAAGACTCAAATATGGATTTTTAATATGTGAAACGAAAACGTGCTAAGAGACAATTAGCATTGCTATTGGTTGCACAGATATATATAGCTTAGCAATCATTGTACAAAAATACCAGTCAGAATCCAAACTTAGCTGTGTCATGTAATTTGTTAAGATTAGCATGATTAGCGAGTCTGTTAGCTTGTAGCTTCTGCTAACACCAGAAGATCATATTGGGTCAAAGAACTGGCTAAAATAGATTTTCAAAAATGATAAACACAAGAAAACAACTAGATCTTGTGCTAGAGGATGTGGTTTACAGATGTAAAAGACAAAGACAATATATTTTTAACTTCCTATTTCTTCGTTGTACTTCGCTCCCTTCATCTCTCAGGTGGTTACAGCAGGAAAAAGAAGAAATGAACAACATTTAACACTAAAGTCAGAGCTAAATGTATGCTAATCCAGTTTTCAACAACAAGAATGCTAAAAGCAACTTTGGCTAATGAAGCATTTTCATAGTTATGCAAGATTTCTTTGAGTTAGGCTTGTTATGCAAGTCACTGAATCACTCGCTTGCCTTTAGTGGTGACTAGCAGATTGTTGCTTGGTCTCCTCACTTTGTGGCGTATATGCTGTTAACATCACGATTGATCATGAACGGTGACTAATAAGTGCTGAGAAACCCCCACTCCACCTTTCCCACCCCTACATGCCACTGAAACTTTGTTTGCAGCCCCCTTTCACACTTACAAACCGCAGCAGCCCCGTGGAGTTCTTCGACCTGTCACCAAAAGCAAGCAGCACAACTCACACACTTCCAGTCCCACAGTCGTAAGTGGAGGCGAAAACGCTTTCAAGATAAAAGTAATACTGCATATTATGATAATAAACTCTGTGTTCTGTGTGACTGAACTGTGCTAAGTTGTGAACAATCAAATAATAGTCAAAAAGCTGAGATTTTCAGTTGCACTTTATTGTAAAAATGATAACATTCTGAAGATCATACAACTTAATGCAGATGAACAAAAGACTGAAATAAAAGTAAATCTTTATTAAAACAGACAAAATTTTTTAAAAAGCATATACAAATACATGTAATTTAAGTACTCATGTAGCTTAGCTGTTAGCATATGACACTAGCAACACCATAATCACAAGTTCAATAATGCATGACTAAAAGATGCAAATAAAAAAAGTCTGCTAAATGCATGTATGCAAAATAAGCAAAAATCCTGAGATGTGGACATTGGTTTTGTTGAGCAGTCAGTCCATATTTCAGATACTTGTCTATAAAAGCGGACCTTGATTGTGCATTTGTCTAAAACCGTATGCTATAACTTGAAAAAGAGTTCATCATCATCAAAGATCAGCGCTGTGTAATTCTTTCAGAAACATATTGTGCAGTTAAAAATAAAACATGAGATTGAATTAAAACTAGTTTACAGCAGGTATACTCTGCAAAGGCACTGTATGTTCATGTGTTGCACTGGTTCATATGCAGTTTGAATTTCTTGAAAAGTCTTTAAAAAAATTTTTTTCAGAAAATACAGGTCACTTATTGTGTGATCACAGCTTTAACTTTTGAGTAGCAAGCAAGCAATTGTTTCCACAGAGGACACAGATGACCTTACTTTGTGCATGAACACCTTTCCAAACACAGGTGCTATATAAAACAAGTCACATGACTGAGATGTCACGTGACAAGACAAAATGGAAGTCAAATAAAAGTACAAATATGCTGCCTTCACCAGTTGGATCAAGGGATTCCAGAAATATCCTCTTCAGACTCTTTGAGGTGTGGTGATTTCCCCTAAAATCTCATTTGTTCTCATTTGCATGCATCTGATTGGTGGTTACCGTTACTGTTTTCGGCCTCTCAGACACACATATTGAAAGTAACTGCAAAGATATGCCATCAGTATTAGTTTACAGTGTTCTTTGGATTATAATACAAACAATATTTTAGCATGTTTACAGGTCCAACTTCTTTTTCAGTTCTGCCTTTTGTTTTGCTTTTAATTAATTTAGTTAATAGCTGCTTTGAGGTCTCAAAAGTAACCATTCTGTAGCTCAAATCAGTAATACAATGCATTAGTAATGGGGAACGCATGAAATGATCAAATGTATAATTTAAATGCAATGTAAGTTGCTTAAGCATCTGTCAAATGTGTAAATGTCAGTCTGACTCCAGAGGCGAAATTAAATCAGACATAGGTTATATTCTGAATTAAACAAGGAGGTAGCATTCTTTTAGATTAAACAGTGGATCGTGACTATAGCAACACCAAGGTTCAATTTCCAGGGAATGCATGAATGATAAAATGTATATATTGAATGCAATGTAAGTCGCTTTTGGATAAAAGCATCTGCCAAAAACATAAATGTAAATGTATACATAAATGCATTCACAAAAGAAGTGATTGTGAAAGTTATGGCAGAGTGAATGGTTCTAGCCCAACTTCGGTCAATTCCTTTTTCTATTCCTAAAATCCTGTTCTCTTTCTCTCACTCCCTACTTTCCTGTCTATATTAAAGGTAATACAAAAATTAGTAAACCTATGTGCGTCATTATCCCAATTCAAGTTTGCCACTTTATACCTCAATGATGGAAATATTGACTCTATAAATGTATCTCGGAAACTTAATCTGAATATGTGACCTTTTGATCAAAGAAATATTTTTTATCATGATGGTTTGCAACAAACTTCCTGGAATATAGCCAATGTTCAATTATCAAAAATGAGTAGGATGACTCATGACTACTGAGTCAAAGCTTGGTTTCAATCTGATATGTATGCTGGATTTGGAGATGCAGATTTAGCTCTGTTATCTTTGCGCTGAGAGTTTTGCGTCTTCAATCTTAGTTTATGGGGCAGGGCGGTGCTGGAATCTGCTGGCACCTGCTGCTCGCCCTCCTCGTCCGACAAGATCCTCTGATTCCCTGGCTGGAGCAGGGGCCGTCCTGCCCAAGGTGCAGCTGCTGGAGCGAGGTGTGGAGGAAAGAGTAAAGGTGAGGCTGTAGAAGAATGGAGAGTGGGGAAGTCTAGGAGATATGGGTGGTTTCTTCGTATGGCCGTAGGATGCATAGGCAGGAACGCCGACCCGGGGTGGGTGCCAAGACAGAGGGGTGCTTGTTGGTTCCCCGATAGATGAGAAGCCTCTCTATCTTGCCATCTACTCCAGTAGAGGTCTTTGTCTGGGCAAGAAAGCAAAGGTTGGGGCGCCAAAGCGTGAAGCTGAGATAGAGCCCTTTGAGATGGGGAATAGGGCGTCCCAGGGTTAAGCAAACCGTATCGAAGCTTCAGAGCCAACAGCTCAGCTCGCAGACGAGCGTTTTCCTCGCTCAACGAAACCAATCGAGTCTCCAACACGTAGTCGTTGACCCTTCGTTTCTCTCGCGAGCGCTTCGCCGCTTCATTGTTCTTGTGGCGTTTCTCCCAGTAGGTTGCGTCTTTCTTGTCTTCAGGTATGAATTCCCGTTTGCGACGCAATCCCAGACCTCTTGGAGAGAGCTCTTCGTCTTCTCCCTCAGGTTCCCACACCACCCGTGAGAAAGCGGACTCCATTTTCACCAGGTGTGACTTTCTGATTGGTTTCGCTCAAGATGCACCTGTTCTCCTTCTGTGCGTGGCGTCTGGAGTTACTCAGATGTTAGTGCCTCTTCTCAGTCATACTGTAGTCAGGAGCTTTACCTATAACGAAAGAGCACAGTTATTTCCTTTGCAGGTGGTCTTGTTGATGTGTCAGATTTCACCAGGCAGTCATCGATGCAAAGTTATGAGCGTCATAGCAAAGCAATTTCTGCTGAACATGTTGACCTTTGCCTGCTAGGTACCAGCTTGGTTACAGGTACCTCACGTCTGAACCTAAAACTCTGTAATGTTCTTGTCATTAAGGGTGTAGATGAGGTAATACATCAAAAATCCCCTTGTGGTGACTGCTGTTGTTGTTGTTGCAGTTGCGCTAGTCATTTAAACAGCTACACTATTGTTCTGCTAACTAACATTAAAATATTAACAATTGTTGAAGATTATTACTAATACCTTTAGAGACTCTACATCAAGGACTTTCTTCCAGCTCTATGCTTCAGCTCTCTGCCTATTGCCAATACTGTTGATAGTTCAAAAATGCTTGAGCAATGCTAATAGCAGCAGCCTTTTTGAAGTGACTATGAAGTGTTAATCAATACTGGAGGCGTGTGAGCATCCTGGACATGAATACGACCACTGGGGTGATTCAGAGAGGGTGGGAACCCAAGTCTTCCCAACGGGGGTTCCAAAACCTCCCACACTGTCTGATGGGCCGTCGTTTTGTGGGTTACCAGTGGAAGAATGGTTGATTGTGAAGAACAGAGAGAGATCTAGTGAGACCAAACACTATGCTAACAACTGTACAGACCTACTTCCCCTCTGATGTCATTGACACATTGTATTCTGTCTCTACACTGACACTTAGAACTGGTAATTTTAGCTTCCTTTCCAGACAAAAGGTCAGATAAAACAATTTCCTTCCACACGATCGTATGCATCTCATATATTAGTTTTCTAAAGAGCAAAAGAAAAGTTAAACTTGCTGATCTAAACACAGCATTTGGACACTTAAGTCACATTTACAAATGTCAGAATGCCATTGCATTAGATAACAAAATATCAAAGTGAGAGTCGTCTGCAACATTATATATATATATA